>NC_046990.1:5775270-5867770 GCF_009769545.1 Cyclopterus lumpus
CTCCATCATCATGTCTTTATACTGGTTCCTTTCATGTGAGGAGAGGACCGGTCCATCACACTCTCAACAGCCTCACAGGGGGGGGGGGGGGGGGGGGGGTTCTGCGTCAGCGACAGGCATCAAGATGGCTGCTGGGACGTCAGCCCGATGAGTCGTTCCTGTTTGAGCTGTCGTTGAGTTTGATGGCAAACGAGTCAGTTTTAAATACAGTTTAACCTGCTAATCTGTGTACATAATCTGTGCCATCTGTGTACATAATAAATAGGATGCATTATAAGATGACTGTATCATTAGGACAGGCCCTTGTTATTTCACCATTTCCCTTCCTGTGACCTTTTGACCCCTCGACCGTTTCAATGGACTGATGTTTTAAAAAAAAACATCTTGACTAAAAGCTACGAATCTTTCAAATAATACTTGGACATGTATACGTATAATACTTTAAACATACTTTATAAGAGAAATTATGTTCCTAAACAATATGATTAAAAGGCTGCAATGTGCCATACGCCACTCAGCAGTCTGCTGTAGATTGATTTAGAGATAGCTCATCTACTAGGTTTGTGCCTGTGGGTGGAGATCTGAACGGGTTCATCTTTGAGGAGCCAGGCCTCAACTAATGGAATATTATCTGTTCCATTATGTTATTTTATATTTTCATTTGTTTTACTTTGACTAAAAATTGCCTCGTGTTTAATGTTTAAAATTTCCCGACTGTCGTTTTTGTGTAAGATTATGCTGAACGGCAGCACTGATGAGTAGCTACAGCAAATTATGTGCGTTTATTTTACGATGAATCGAAATCATTTTCATGTCCCAAAATACAAAACTACAAATATTACAAAATATATGAGGTTGATGCTAGAAATATTTCTGGAGGCTGATGATCTCAGTGAGAACTGAAGGGGAGACACGACAGATAGCATATATATCACAATGAAACAGACCCAGTATATTAAAGTAGTAAAATAAACACACAAATTAATATGCATTTTAGAAAATTTCTTCCCTCTGTCTGAAAGAAGTTATGGAAGCAAAACAGCTTGGCTTAAATATGTGGTGGAGAGGGAACCGTATTGTTATTGTTAATCAGCCCCTGGCTTTGCTTTGCTTAAATAAGAGCTCTGTGTTTGACCTTTGTATGCTAATAATTCTATGATATTGTTTGTCACGCTCACATTTCACCACATCCTCCCAGGAAATCAAGTCACAAATGCTCAAAGTATTAATACTGCGAGCACTTTGTTCTGTCCTCTGCTCTCGTTTATCGTACAAAGGTTCCTCAAGCGGTGATGACAAACCAATGCACCTGTTTGTAGATAGCTAATAAGAAAGGAGCCATGAAAATCAGAGCACACTACAGCTAGTATGACTGGACGTCTGGACCAGGAGGGACCACACATTTGGGTTTGTGGCCCTCTGAGGTGAAGTCCTCCCGTGTCACACGCTGAGCATGTGAGCAGCTATTTTTGGCCCGAAGAGGTCAAACTATCTAAAAAAACACAACTTAATTTTGTGCAATCTTGCAATTTAATCTTCCCCCGCAGGTTGATAATGGACTACAGGAAACCAGTTCAGAAGGACCGCAAAAATGTTAGGTCACAATATGACTGTGTGTAGTTTCAAGGTTACACGGCTGCTCTTTTCTTGTTATGTCGTCCTCCTGATCGGTTCCTGGTGGCAACATCTCTCCTGTTTTTCCACCCACTCCTTATTAGCATGTTAAACAGTGTGCTCATTAAACTACATGTCGCCCAGAACAGAATAATAACGCATACTGTACCTTCACATTGTCTGGAAGGAGACCCCCGGGGTGTCTGTCCATGTACTGACACAGGTCTGTGTGCTGTGAAATAAAAGCAAGAAAGAATAATATTAATACCACATCATGAATAACTCTGGAAGTGTGTGAGAGATACGTGTGACAATACAGAACATTACTGTAAATGTGAGGTAGACAAGTCCATAATTGGACATCTCTGGGGAATATTTCCAGACAGGTGTGTCCACATAATTTTGTCTGTATCCACTTAATGCTGCCTCAGCCATTTGTCCACTCCTGGTTTGAACACAATGAAGTACTCCTTCCTGTTTATCGCTGGTAGCGCTGTAGACAGTGAGTGATATTTTTGGAACATTCAGCACTTTGGCGATCGGATGGTTTCACAGTCGCGTCACCACATCCATCAGCCCGTGACTCGGTGACTGAGAGGAGGCCACATGGACACGGCCTGAAACCACATATGAGGACATCTTGATTTACTTTGTAGTGTCTCTTGGTGTAGATGGTTCCGCCTTGAGGAACTTCAAAAGTACCAAAACACATCAGTGCATCTGCCGGTCGGACACAGCATACAAACGCACATGTCAATAGTGTTTTTCTAAATTACTCTCACATTCAGAAGAGTATAGACAAAGGTACACACAGAGAGTTGAGATTCATAAATAGCAGTTCATTCAGAGTGTAACCAACAGGACTTCCTGTCTGTCTGCTAGTATCTAGCTCGCGGGCTAACTGACTAGCTGTTACCAAATTGGGGGTTCTTGATGTAATTCATTTATTTATTTGAATAGCCTACTGTTAAACATGCAGAGCAGACAAGTGTAACCACCTTATTTGGATAAACCGACCACACTGCTGGGAATCTAAATGGCCACTTTCTCACATGAAATATTCAACTTAATAATAGGTTTATTTACATTTTGGCAAATAAAGGATGATATAGCTTCCACTCTACAATGGAAGTAAGATTACAAAATGACAGCATGTGGAGGCGCAAAGAAAAAAGTTGATAGACTCTAAAGCTATGAAGGTGCTAATTAAAATCATGTTGGGTTCCACTGCTTGTCCCCAAAGGAGAACCATTTTTGTGTTCTGGTAGAGTATTACTTTTAAACAGTTCCACCTTTCAGGGGGTTCTACTGAGAAGCCAACATAAAGTTTCATACCGAGAACCATCTGTAAAAGGTTCCACCCAGAACCCCTGACGATAAGTTCTAAAGAAAACCCCTCCATGGTTCCACCCAGAACCCTGTCTAAGGAACCTTTCCACACTCTAAGGGTGCTGACAAGAACCCACTCAGGTGGTTGTACCAAGAACCTTTTATATTTCATCTAGAACACACCCAAGAGGTTCTACCAAGAGGCATTTTATATACCAATGATTTCATCAAGTATGATTTCATCTTGGTATCATTTAAACGTTTCATATTTATTATAGTTACTATCTACCCAATATCTTCCTTGTTGCCAGTTCTTTTGGTACATTTTGTTAAAAGAAACAAAACAAAAGTTGAATGAAATCTTAAGTAAAGAGGTAAAAATGAAACACCAAAGTATGATTTAGATGTTGTACTACCTTTTCATTTGCAAGTGCCTTTGGCTTCTACCAAGAAGCCTTTCATATTCCAGTGGTTTCATCAAGAACCCAGCCAGGGTTCCACATGAGGCTCTTAAAGGCTGATGTGGTTTCTTTTAGAGTGGTGTTCACCATCTGAGACGTGAGGTGATTTGTTTGAAAGCTGAGCCGATGTCTTCTCTATCAGCCACCCCCCATCTACCGACTCATATGACCCCGTCCACGCAGTGCTACACTGGCCTGCCCTTCACCTCAGTGTTTAGTTAGCATATTGAGGACGGAGGAGCGGTTGCTCTGAAATCACATTGATATTTACAATCTCAAATATCTCCCACTGTTGCCGGCACCAGCGGAGCCTCCTCTGCTGAATAATTCCGACGGATGCTCCAGCATGGACATGCATGTCCATCTCACTTTCTCCTCTATCTCTTAGTAATACATTTCATCATTTTCTTCCCCCCCCCCCCTGTTCCCTCTCCCTATGTTGGTCACCCTCACCCCTGTCAATCATTGAGATGCGAACAATGAACTGATGTTTGTGGTTGGAAAGCCCTCTGTATGGAAAACAGCAGAGACTGATTACAGCTCCGAACCACAAGATGATGGATCAACATGGAACCAGTAGTCCCACATTTGCACAGCTTGGAATTTAATATTGAAGTCACATAATTAACCATTTGCCACCAGATTAAATTAATGACTGGAAAAGCAAGGAATTCCTCAGATTTAAATTGTGTTGCATCAACATTGAAAAAGACAAAGACATGGATAACCAGGGAGGATCTTATGAGCGGGGTTAACTGACCTCCTACCTCTGCTCTCATTCTTTATTCAAACATGACCTGTTGAGCTCCAATCACGTCTCACCAAACCTCCTTGAAAAGCTGACCCTTTGACGAGCGTTCTCTCTAGCAAAAGGGGGCATCGCACTGTTTTTAGTCTCATTAAAATGAAGAAGCGGTGGAAGGCTGAGTAAGCTTGTTCTGGTTGAGAGATTTAGCCTCGCTCAGCATTTGAAGATCAAAGATTGAGCTGAATATCAATGTGACCATCAATGGTTGTCAGCTGATACATATGCAACGGGATACCAGAGGATCTGAACAATTCGGAACCTAGTAGTTTTACTGCAATCACTTCTCTCCAAAAAGCTGAGGTACTTTGGTTTTTCTAGCAATGTTTACCATGTGAAAGCTGAGCTGAAAAATATGATTTGATATTATTGTAGAGATATTCTAATGAAGATGTTCTGCCCCTGGGCCAGGCGAATAATTCTGAATTATGTTTCTGACTTTAAGAGATTTGGACAGGATTGTGAAAGACTTTTTTCATCTCAAGAGAATAAATAGAAATTCAGATGCAGTTTTCACAACAACAGCTCTTTAAAGGGTTTTGACATTTGAAAAAGTTTCATGCTGCTTCTTGCTTGCTAGAACACTGTGGACTAGTGTTATCATCACAGACTACAGATAAACCCAAATGTTTCTGAAAGGGAGGAACTGAGTTCAAGGTAAAACATAGTACAGATGAAATATGAAAAAGTATTCTGAATATACCATTCATCTAAACAGATTTTTAAGTGGGCCTGTTTTTTTTTGGTGGCTTTAATACATTGTTCTGCTGCTCCCATCCATAGAAGCTTCACCTCGCCATCAGACATCCTTTTCTAAAATATCGCTTTCTTCAAAGTTACAAAAACTCCATTGATAAAAACAGAGATTTTACCCCGGAAAACACGGCTCACCGATACTTAAAAAAGAATTGCAATATGGGAGGAGGACTTGGTTGTTATACTCTCTGATGAGACCCATCATCGTAGTTCAAAATGTATACATATCATCTCTTTCTGTCCTTACTCTTTTAGTAATTTATAAATGTAGCACAGATAATGTTGACTGAGCTACTGCTGGCATTCACATTATTGATTGGCCTGCTTTGGTAACCTACTTTGCGGCTTGTGCTGACAGCTGAGTTGGCGTTTCCATTTGAAGAACCCAGATGAACTCGACATTGAAAATAATCTGAGGATCAGTTTGATTACTGCTTCTGATACGCATCAAATTACAAATGCACCTTTAAGTGTCAAGCATAGCTAAATTAGCTCCAGTAGCGGCCATCTCTATCCCTAGTATGTTTTAGTTGTAGGTTAATCTCTAAACTGCAGTCAACAGTGTGTTCTCATTGGAAGCTTTCCTAAAAGCCACGGGTATGTCCAAAGAGAATCCTTTGCTGTAAAACCGTGACCTTCCATTAAAATGGCTGTCTGGCTTCCTGTACTGACAGACCAGCCTCTGGTTCTTCTCAGCTCAGGCTGTTATAACATTATCCAAGTGCCCTTTAAACAAGAGTATTCCAATCAAAATACCCACAGCTAGTCTTTCTGTGGGCAGAGTAATAAAACCTGAAACTTAATCGGCGAGCAGGCACCGAGGTCAAAGCGACCAAGACAAGGGCCTCGACTTCTGTTCCCTTCATTTAGAACAAACCTAATTTCAGACTGCTACCGTCCACCCATGAAGGGTCCGACTGCTTGATCTCAGTGCGGTCAGCGTGCAGACTCACCACATATTCGAAGACCAGAGTCAGGGTTTCCTTGGTGTGGATGATGTCATGGAGGAGCACGATGTTGGAATGCTTCAGGCCTTTCAGAAGAGATGCTGCAGAGAGGGAACAGACAGAGAGTCAATGTGAGCCCCATATCATATAGAGATACCAGAGCTGTGATCTGTCTCCTTCGTTAGCTGCATCATTAGAATGCAACGCGGCCCCTCCTAAAGCCTCGCTACATAGTTAGAGGGGATTAAGAAACGATCCGGAACGGAGAAAGATAACACAGGGTGGATTACAGCAGGTGCGTTCTCACACTCGTTTGTCAACACATTTATGATGCAATGGACATTGTTAATGAGTGGAGCAGTGAGATGCTGTGTTGGGGAGATGGTTACTTTACTGGAAAAGCTTACAGAGCCTTACCGAGGAGGCTGGGTGTGATCAGCACATTCTGGGTCAGATTTATGAAGACTTTCACCTGCTTCATTGCTTCATCAGAGCCAAAGATTGAGAGCAGGAAGAATTTGGCAAATATTTCGGAAGATAGCAAATGTTTACAGAATTTGCAAGGGTTAGATGTGAATGAGAAACCTCGAGACGGATAAAAATCTTGACTTGAGAGTTGAAAGGATGGAATGTTTTATTACCAGGCCTACGCACTGGAAGGATTTGGCCTCACTCAAGTAAAACACTATTGAAACGGCTTTGAAAGGAAAATGTACAAATGCAGTTTTAATGGTCAGCCTTCAGATGACGACCTGTGACTTGAGTATTCACAGTTTTTTTGCAAAGGCCGTCCTGTTAGAACACCAAACCCAGTAAGAAAGGAGAGCTGCAGTCGGTTGGCATTAAACCAAAACCTCCTTCCTTGGCCTTATGACAACTTGAACTTGAAAATACTCATTTCCATTATCGTGGCAGAGACTTCAGTTTTGATCAGAAATCATGTCCCTTCTTATGATACTTAGAAATCTTCATGTATCATAGAAGTTCACTGAAATGTGTTATTGTTAAAGAGTGTCATGTCATCCTTTGAGAATTATAAAGTGCACGACCAGAAAGAAAACATCTACACAAACATCTAGCTTTGTCTGCGGCTGCTAGCGTTAGCGTCATGTCGCTAGCTCTGCTAACTAACTCTGACGCTAACCCGTGATTCACCGTCCACTTTATAATCGAAACCAAGAACACGTTGTGTTTCGTGGGCCTTTCTAAAATGAGCATCAGTGGAGCTGTTCTGTTACCCAATCACATAGTGATTGACGACAGCGGCACCAACAATAAAATCACTTGAAAAGTTGTCTGTTGCCACTTTAAGCAAAGCTAATTACAGAAGGCAAACAACCAGGTACTGCAGGGAACAGTTTTATTAGGACAGAATGAGAGAAACTTAATGGGGGCAGTTTTTATTCAGAGGCAGGAATGGGATTTTCACACAGTTGCCAATGTGATTAATTTAGCAAGCACAAAGTTATTTTCCATGGGCACATTGATACAGATCCTCAGAGAGCCGGCGAGTGATGCCTCATGAATGCATTCATCCTGTATGATTACCTAAAGGTTGTTAAAACGCTACAGTATGATACCTCAAAGATCCTGTCACCCGTTTGAAGATCCAACCCCCTCCCTCGCGCTCATGCACCCACCACATCTCTAGTAATGGGCAAGAGTGTGTGCAGTTTTAATAAGCACACACACACACACACACACACACACACACCTCCTGTACTCTGGATATATGACTTTATTCAGTAGCGGTCTGTAATGCTGCTCACATGCCAGCGCTCGGAGCTTCCTGCTCAGTAATTGCTGAATTAGTTCAATTTCAAAGCGGCTTTCTGATCCGCTCACAGGGAGTTTGGACTGCGTGTGTGTGTGTGTGTGTGTGTGTGTGTGTGTGCGTGTGTGATGGCTCAAACTTCATCAGGCCTGGATCATACACAGATCAAACAGACGCAATCGTTTTCTCATCTAAATTCAAATGGCAGTCATGCGTGTGGAGGTGAGTGTGTTTCTTCCTCAAAGTCCAGCAGCAGCCAGTAAAAGTGAAGAGCTTGAAATGCTTCACATACACAACTGGCAGCCAGGACACGCTCTGTGCTGCCATCGCACGTATAAAAAGGACAACTGGTGCAGTAAGTCATCACATGTCAGACATGTGGACACAACATTTAAGTTCTGTAGAAGTGTGGTCCACCATGGGCAGTTAAATTGTTTCTAGTATTGTCATGCTTTTGTGGGATAAGCAATGTTAGCTTTACCACAGTAGGTATGTTTATTGCAGAAAAAAAGTACTTTGGCTGCTATTGAGTTTGTAATGTATAATTATTATGTGAGTGAAAAGAAATCTTGTTCAGGTATTTCAGGTACTGTAGTGCATTTCATTTTTTTCTGATAAACAGTGTATTTTGGGTGAACTTGACGTTCAATCTGGTTGTGGGGTTCAGAGACCAAATATGAGAGATAATTACTGACCTTATTATGAATGAATGAGGTGGCCAGTTTTTTACATCTTGAAATAGTGAGATGGACATTTGATTCTTATTTTCAAGAGATATTCAACATTGTCGATAGGCCTTCTTCAAAATGGTGCAGACAACGTTGAAACGTCTTGTAGATCAGCAGCTCCAATGTTGGGGCCTAAGAGCCTTGCTCCGGGAATATTTAGCTTTGATTCAATAATTGACATTTTATTTAGTTTTTTTGGTCTACACCATTTTGGTTTTCGACCGACGTCGTTTTCTTTTTTTTTTTTTTGCCGTCGTCATCTTGGATTTTGGCCGTTTTTATAAACTGAAAACACACTGCGAAAAAAGGGTTTGCAAGTTTAAAGCACTTACTCATTGTCTTCACGTTTCATGACCGAGAGGTCGCCAAGGAGTTTATTTGCACGTTCAAAGTAACACATGAGTCATGAAAATTGAACTCCAGTCTGTTCATTTGAATCCAGCCCATTTGATCACAGTCCTGAACCTCTTACCTTCTCGTATGGCCGTGAAGGGCGTCCCTTCCTCCTCTTGCAGACGAATCACCTTTAGCGCCACCAGTTTCCCATTCACCCTGGTTAACGACACAGAGGACAAGAAAGTATGGTAATCCTGTCTCCTTATTGTTTTTCATAACGTGAAAAAAGAATCTATTAAACAGTGGAGCCAGAGAACAGGAAAGATTGTTAAGTCAATGAAATGTAATTTAGCAGCAGTGGAGTGAGACCCGGGTACAAGGCTACCGGATTACAACTGAATGAAGCTCACCAATCAGAACTGTTCTGTGAAATAACATCATTACTGAGAAGATTAGAGTCCGTGGAGTTTCACACATTTACAGTGTATGGACTTTTCATTTTCTAGAATTTAATTAGCAGAACCTGTGAGGAAAAGCACCAAACCATAAAAAAATAGAACCTAACTATTAAATCGATGAAGAAAAACATCCGTCCCATAGTGAATAGAATAAAAGGAATGACATTGCATGTGTGGGATTTGCAGACAGGAGACAGATTATTTACATAAAAAACTACACTGTGTAACTGTTATTGCTGCTATATTTAATGAATTCACTCAGTTGCAGCACTGCTCCCGGATAATCAAATGTAATAACCACGAGTTACGAACTATAAAGAAGAGTGAGTGGAGACATGCACACTCTACTTACTTGCTCTTTCCTTTGTAAACTGTAGCATATGAACCCTCTCCCAGTTTCTCCAGCTTCTCATAGGAATCAGCCTTTCCAAACTTGGGGCTTGTAGGCTAAAGAGAAAATAAAGAACGAAAGAAGGTTTTATGAAGTAAGAATGAATTCAGTAACCCAGAAAATTTAACTCTCGGAGGATTTCGCACAAGAAGTTACAAGCCTTCCAGAGATATTACAATGTGGAAGCTCCCCCACTCCATCATCTGGGAGGTGTAACGTCAGTGAGGAGGAGGAGAGAGAGTCTTCATGTAGGAACGCCGAAGACTACTTTTCCTTTAGTCGTCAGTTTGGAACTTTTAGACACGTTTCTTTGTCGCCGGTTGAGACAGAAAGAGGTATCAGCTGCAGCTCGGAGGGAATGAGTTGGTATGAAACGCAGGAACTAGCGCAACTCAAAGACGTCCAACTTAACCAGTTTGGTTCGGCTGGGCAATGTATTGATATTATATCGATATTGTGATATGAGACTGGAAATGGTTGTTGGTTTTAAAGGCTGCATTAAAGGGTTAGAATTGTCTGGACTTGCCAGGCTGTTCTAGCTGTTCTTTTGTTTGCCATTACCCACTTTATTTATGTTTGACTGTGTAACACTTTGAGACTGGTTCGTGAGCGGTGCTCTATAAGTAAACTTTTGTTTGCTGACAAATATTGCCGATAATTATTTCTCAAAAATCTTATGTTGTAAATATATATTGTGGAAGCACCAATAGTCAACCCTCCAATATTGGATGTTCTCCATGTCGCCCAGCACTACTTACATCTCTCCGCCTCCAGACTCTGTGCTGTTCCTAGTTCCTTTACGTTCTTTACGTAAAGGAACTAAAACAAGTGAATGACTTCAAACTGTTAGAAGTTGTCTTAACTCAAGCAGGACTATATATGACATTTTAATTCCCTGACTGGAGTTTTGAGGCTTGACCTCGTCGATCAGGATCTATAGCTAGAAGTGTGAAAATGTGCTTTTTCTCTATCCATGTTCTCGATAATTTTGGTGCAAAATGTACACTTTGCGTCTGATTGCCCTCATCCATGTGGCAAAAAAGGGAAAATTGTACTCAGCTGCAAAACTTTAGTGCCGTGTTTTCACTGAAACATCATGAGCGTTGTTTTGAAGTCGACATACTACTGGCTAACTTCTTCTTATATATATATATATCGGAATTCATCTGACCAATGAATGCAGATAACTGGTTATGGCTTCATACCATGATAACTAACCTTTAATTGATCCACAACCAATTATCAAACAAGAATTTCCGCCTCCCCGTTTGCAGCCCCCGCTAACCTGTTGCAAGTTTACATCCATGTCTGTTCAAAATGTGATCGCTGCATCATTTTATCCTATTAGGCATTTGAGTTACATTGTCATAATTACTATATGAACACTTGATTTATGGCCGTTCTATTTTTTTTCTGGAGGTCACATTGATTTTTGACCACCAAAAAAATGGTACGGTTGGACAGACAAACAACCAAAAACCCAGAGGCATTAAAAAAGTGTCATTATACAACATGTACAATGGTGGAAGGAGGGTTTCTTCTAACGTGACCAACTGACGTGAGAGCAGCATTCACATAGAGTGTCAATGCTGATTAAAACCTATTATCTCTAACTGCAGGTCATGTCTGATCCACTACCCTGCTGACAACCTAAGAGGCTGTCTGTGAAGTACGGGGGCTGTGTGGCTCGGACTACCTAAAAAAAAAAGGGACGCTTTAGACGTTTTCATAATCACAGCTGAAACAATTCATTAGTGTCTTGCAGCGATGCTGGCAGGCAATCAGTCAAGCCTCATATCACACTTATTACATCTTATTTGTGTGCAGATTCATTAGGCATTTCACATTTGGGGTAGGAATTAAAAAAACGCATATGTATAAAAACCTAATTTGCGTGATTAAGAAGATACTAGGTACACAGCCTTTAATTAACCGTGTGAGGGAATACAGGCCGGAAAATTAGTTTCAGATGGAGAAAAGAAACAACGCTTGGTAGCCAAAACAACACACCGGAGAAATAAAAAGTGAATTGGTGCTTTGACAGAATATGAAAAGCCAAAGCTATGTGAAAGCAAAGCAAAGTGCATGCTACTGTCTTATGGGTTTGATGTTAAAATATCTTTTAGAAAAAATGCCATTTACTGATCCTTAGAAAATTTGTAGAAAATAAAATAAACAGCTGGTGTTTCTAAGTCTCCAGTCAGCAGCCCATGAACAATTTTCAAGGAAAAGGTTGAGTTCCGGTGAACCATCAGAGAGTGGCGAAAAATTACAGAAATTTTTGTTTCATGTATTTTAATTGAGGAAGGTTACATTCTCCTCATCGCTCCACACAGATGTTTATGTGTGCACCTGTTTGCTATGTCACCTCGCATATTGCATTTAGCTTTAATCAATACTTTTATACCTCAGTCAAGTGTAAAACATTTTTCTAAATATTCAATTTCTTTCAGCTTTTCGTTTTTTTTGTGCATAAAAAAGGTGGATTGAAACACTTCTATTCAGTTCTATGCACAAATGGATGGATTGATTGACAAGACGATTTACTGCTAACACCTAGGTAGCAGTTCTGAAAAATTAAGCCAAGCAGAAGTCTACAATGAGTCGTCCATCAGGGGGCGACTGATTGTATAGAAGTCTATGAGAAAATGACTACTTCTCTCTTGATTTATTTGTAAATTATGGTACATTTAGAGTCAAACAGACCATAAAGCAGGGTATGCTTTAGGGCGTGGCTACATTGTCATTGTTAGGTCACTACTCCGATGATGTCTGGGAGTTGTCCACATTTTTGTATTACAACTTTCACCTTTTCTTAGTGTTTTTTCAGTTAATAAAAGTTAATTGTCACACAAGCGTTCTGTCCTACTTAGCTCCAGCCTCTCGTGTCACTTGTGGTTGCAAAAAACAAGATGGGGATGACCAAAGTCCAAGATGGCAGCGGATGAATTCAAACTCCAGGCTTCAAAACCGTAGTCCACAAACCAAATAGTGATGTCATGGTAACTCCTTCAACTTCTTTTATATAGTCTATGCTACCACCATGAAGCACAAAGTGCTGACAATAACAATACTGTGAATATGACGATATAAGAATCCCACTTTACTGATTTTCACTCACTATTTCGTATGGAAGCTCTACTGTACAACCTGATGGAATGTTCTATTGAGTTACTATCAAACCAGTATCACAAGTTAAAAACGTTCCACATACAAGAAGACTGACTCATTATGAGCAAATGAAAAGATTACCACCTCTACCCCATCCTCTCTCAGAACTACAAGCTGTGTTTCCATGGTAACGCTGGCACAACTGTTGACGGCTTTCTCACTCACTGTTTATCAACTCAAACCGAGGTGACTACCCACCAGATACTGTCAGCACCATTGGTGGTGGTCGTGGTAGCTTTTCCTGTGGTCGTTCTCTTGCTCTTATTTCTTATTTCTGCTTTTTTTGGGGGAGGGGAGTTGCATATTGAGATATTTCTTGGTGAACAACCACCAGACACTGTGACTCTAGATTCAAGGACTGTTATCATTGTCCCTGTATGGAAACTAAGACCAGTGCTCACCAATCTGTTAATCCATCGGCTATTGATCTGATGGTCCAGGCAAGAGTAGACTGCATTCAGCCAAAGCCTGTAATACCAATACAACTCGGACTACACACAGAAACCACAATGCTTCTTCAGTTTTCAGTTTGTGGACATTATGTGCTCACTGACTTTATCTGACATACAGCACTAATGGTACTTGTTTGTTAAGCAATATTGCCACAAACTTCATACAAAGCTATAAGCATCAACTGCTGCTTTGGAGCAACTTCCAGTCTTTATGCTAAGCTAGGCTATTGCTTTGCCACATTATCAACAGAATGTGAAGAGGTTACAGTGGCGTTTTGTCAAAGACATCTATGTATTGTTGGACAGAGATAGCTACTGAAATGAGCATGCTAACCAGCTAGCCCCGCCCCGTCATATCTGGTACCCAGAGGGGCGATGGGGAATGTAGAGTCCAGTCTGTCCTCGGTTCAAAGAGAGAGGACGAAGACGTAGAGCAGCCCCGAGGGCTTATCGATCACTCTCAATGTACTGTGCATGTTTAGATAGTTTATTTCAGTGGCAGAAATGAGAAAATTAATCTTGTTTTTTGGTTTCATCCTCCCCGTCACCAGGAGACCACTTGGGTGGGAGGAGAGTGGGCAACGGACCTTAGGGTAGCGGTTAGCTGTAGCAACTAGCATTCAGCCAGAAAAAAACCCCAAGAATCAGGTTTATGACCCTGCCTTGACTTCAAAGGGACGACGGACAAAAAACAAGATGGCAACATCTAAAATGCCCATCTTCAAAATGAGACACAAACCAATGGGTGACGTCGCAGTGACCAGGTCAACTTCTCATACAGTCTATGGTCCTCTTCCCAGAGGAGGCCATGCGACTCAGCTTCTATCTGTTTGGCGTCACCTCCGGATCCATTCTACATGCATGTGTACAATCCATCATTCTGTCATCCTGATCGTTCATACTATAATTCTACTATGTCGGTCTATTCTAAACACATTGACATCCATTTCATGCCTGTTCATGTGGAACTGATCACTCATCTGTTACTTTTCCTGAGCTCAGTTACACTTAGGACAGAGGATGGCAAACGCTGTGAAAATCCTCTTGAGGCAAATTTGCGGTTTGATATTTGGCGACATGAATAAAATCGTACTTGATTTCATTCTCTTCATTAGAAATTGAAACACGGATATGTTCTTGCTACTGTGTGTGACAGGTGTAGGATTTTGGATTGTGACTACCGAGTGTACAGTTACAAAAATCCAATGAGGGTCAATTAATAAGATAAGATAAGGCTAAACTGGTGCATTGATATGTGTACATATGATGCTCCTGGGTGTACTTACAGAACTAGGGCTGGAGTGGCGGCGCAGTTTGGGCGACTCCTTGCCGGTGGACGAGCCCTTGGCGATGCAGGCATTGTTCTCAGAGTGGACCCTCTTCACCTGGCTGACGGGCTTCTCGAACGGGTCGAAGCCGCTCTGCGTGCGCTGCACCCTCACCTTCTTGTCCTCAGGGATGGTGTCCAGGGGCTTGATGACCGAGTCCGATCCCTGGCAGCTGCGTGTGGACATCTTCGTGACACATATCTGTCAGAAATGGAAAGAGAAAAGAGGGAGAAAGAAAAAAGAAGCGTTGAAGAGCATTCAAGAAAGAAAAAATCCATCTGCGATTATGTGTTCAGCTAAAAACTGTCTTCCAGATCCTGCCTGTTTTTAATCTCCCTGTCAGTCTGGGTTTCTCCCCTCCCAATAGAGCCTCACTGCTACCTCTCTGCTAGGATGAGAACCTTTTCATCTCCATCTCTCCCTTTTCTCTGATCAAAACAGTTTCAACTTCTGTCGGCTCTGTTTGCGCGCACACACACACACACACACACACAGACAGACACACACACCGCCGGCTGCACATTCATAACAATTCCGCCTTATCTCTGACACACATCTAGACATCCATACAATTGTGCAGACATGCTACAGATTGCCTCCTACAAGCCCACCGTGCACACACCTCCACACGTCCTCGTCCTTTTCCAGACACAAAGCACCTTACCAGCTGCTCCTCCACGACGGACTGCGTCTGGAGGCCACAAAAGACGCAGGTGGCATGACATGTTTTGCCACGACTCACCTCCAGATTAAATATTTAGGCCTGGGCTCCTCTGCAGGAAGAACTTCTAATTACTCTAATACACAAGGTGGAGTTGTCTTACAGCGGCTTGGCTTGTTCTGTAACACCGCGCAGGGTCCCGTCTCTGACGCTGATATGGAAAATTAACAACAGCAACAATTATTGATAGTGTGGTTGAAGATTACGTTTTTCTTATTGTTTCAGCAATACTATTGTAATATCCCTAATAAGACATCATCAATTACTACAAACATGTCAAGAATACCAGTTCTATAAAAATACCAATATTGTGATTTAAATGGTGAATATTTTCCGTACATTAAACTACAGATCACATTACATGTATTTATGTTGTACTAAGCATAATCTGAAATATACCTGGTGTATGCATGAACAGTATCAGATAATATATTTGCAGTGGCTACCCCAAAGGCTACTTTTTATGACATCAACATTTCCCCAAATTTGTCTAGTTTTCCTTTACCAATTGAGCATACATTCATTAAAATATTACATTACAGCTATACCTCACATTGCTCACTTAAATCCCATAAACAAAAATATTCAAAACAGTGCGACAGACAGAAACACTCACACACACGACCCAAAACACATGATCTCTCCATAGGCTTCTGCCCTGGAGCTGATAATAACAACGTTTAACAGACCGCCGTGTTGACAGCATATTCATGAATGACTAATTATGCCAACATTGTAACCGACGACACAACCCGTGTTGTAATTAAATGTATGTTCCATCCTGCCCTTTTGGGCCATGGCTTCAAATACTGGGGAGTCAACAGGCGTTTTACTGCCTTTTGCTAAATTAACCAATGGTAATGCGTGAACGAAATATATTATAAACAGCAGCCACCACATCCATGCTGTATTGTCAGGAAGAACAGCAAGTACATTTACTCAAGTACTATACTTAAGAGCAATTTTAAGTCCCTTATTTTACTTTGAAATATTTCCATTCTACTTTACTGGGCTAAATATATATATATTTGAGACTACATTTGTCTTATAATGCTTCTGTATTTTTACTCAGGTAAGATTTGAAATGCTGGACTTTGACTGAGTAATTTAAATTGTGGTATTGCTGCTTTTATTTCTGAATATGTCTTCCACCACAAGACAGAACATGATAGTCTTGTGTCTGCCGTATGTGTGTGTGTGTGTGTGTGTGTGTGTGTGTGTGTGTGTGTGTGTGTGTGTGTGTGTGTGTGTCCGTGTGTGTCCGTGTGTGTGTGTTTTTTCTGACTTAGGCTAACTTCGGGGAGACATTTCAGACTAAAGACCAGTTAATTGCCGTTTACAATTGGGGAAAAAAGCCGTCTAGCAACCAATGATGTAATCAATTCCGGTAAACGTTATAGAATACGCATTTCACCTGATCACAAATTAAATAATACTGAAATATGTAATAATTTGACCGTTGATATATTGAAATGTCATGACCGATATTGACTAAAGATTAAATTTCATTTAGCTGATGCTTTTATCCAAAGCAACTCACAATCATTGACATTCAAATGTTATCAATAATAACGAGGCCCATCTCGCATTACTATTTCTTTTGAGCACTTCTTATAGAAACTTTTCAGGAAGGTGTTACGCTAACCAGCATCATACCAGCGCCATATTGGATATGGACGATACGGGTGAGAGGAAACCAGACCAACCGCCATGCAATCACTGCTTCTGGCACAGCCGGTTTCTCATTGAGCTGTTTGTCTTCCAGGAATGACGGTAACAGCTTGTTTAGCTCTCGTGCCGTGAGCCCCTTCTTCATTAACAGCCTCTGTGCTGAGTATTGTGTTTGGAATAGGATACCCACTGTTACCGTCATTGCTCTTCTCTAGAGATCTACAACACACCTGTGCTTGGTTACAGTTGCCAGCTTGCACACTCACAGAGGGCCACTCCTCAACCGATTCACTGCATCAATAAAGCCATTCTCCGTACATGAATCGGGATTCATCCGAAATGACTCGACATCTCAACGAAATGTAGTGGAGACGTCACAGTTGTGAAGGTGTTGAGAATCTAAGATGCGTCGAGATGCGGATGTTCTGCGTCGACACAGTCAAAGAAACATAATCGGGAGTCTTTCCTGCGTTTCCTTGTGCTAGTTTCTCTCCTCTTTCCTCTTTCTTTCCTCTCCTGTGATTTCCACCAATGGCGGGGAGACGACACCCACACTCCGCAGCCCGCCGATGTTATTGAAGCTAAGTAGCCCCAAGTCTCTAAATCAACCAGTTCATGAAAAACAATGGTGTTGCCTGTATTGTCTCACCTTAACTAATATGTCTCCATTCTCCACCAAACACACTGTCTAAAAAGGTTAGATCAGATAAGCTGATTATAAACTGGACTCTATTGAAGCCCAACCCTAATTGGCTGCTTTGTTGCCACCATGACTCTGCAACTACAAGTGGATGGACTGATGGATGGAGAGGCCGCTGGATTGATCGATGAATAGACAGATGCATCATGCACACTTATAATACTGAAACCGATCAAAACTTTACGAGCAGAAGACCAAATCTAAAGCCGAGGAACATCCGTTGGTCGTCGGTGGTCGCAGTGTGGATCCAAAACTCATACGCACCGCTGCGCTCTTCAGACTGAAGCCAGCACTGAGAACATCACACTGCAGGCATCAAGGACACGGCTCGCCGTCACCATGGACACCGAGAGAAGCCGTCCTCGTTCTGTTGTTGAGTTCCTCTTTATTTCAACGCACCCATAACAATCAGCAGGTGCAAAAAGGGCTTAAAACGGTTTCGCTCTCACTGATCTCATTAATATTTTCAAATTAAAGTGAAGACGGTGAGAGAAATAAAACACAGATGTAAGAATAGAAGTAAGATTGTAAGCACAATGGCTTTTGCCAGCACTCCCTGCTACATCTGGCTTCCGTCCGTTGCCAGGATGGGAACACCCTGCCAAGACAGGAAACCCCTGCCACGGATGCAATTACACCATATTGATTCTGGTAGAAGGACAGCCTCTTTAATCACTACTACTTCCCCCCCCCCCCCCCTCTGTTGCCACCGCCACCACGATATACCAACACACACATGCACACATGCAAACACAGGGTGATGAACAGCATTGTTTTCCTATCTATAAACTGCTGCTGTGACCCCTTTGCCCCACAGGGATCATTTGAGATTCATCTTATCCCAGAGATGTCATACAGTAATGGAAAAGGTAGGCAGTAACACAGTGGGCCGGCCCAGGCTAATGCAACTACCTCTAGAGAAGTACTTACTGATGACATTAGCTTGAAGGATGACAAGAACCACACAGGCCATAAAAGATCAATCAGCAAAGAAGCCTACTTATGTGCTCTGCTAACTCTCAGCTATCTGCCATATTAACTGGGCCACATTCAGGGTTTACCCACTGTGTGAATGCTTTTTTCCATTTCACTGAGACAAAGTGGTTCGCCCGGGCTCATCATTGTGGGTTCAGGACGATAGCGAGACGATAAACCAGAGAGAGAGACTGAAAACAAAAACACCTCACCCTTCTCCTCCTTATCCTCCTCATCCTAACTCCCATCCACGCTGTCTGGGGCGCACAAGCCTTTGTTTCAATGACTGGCAGATATACAGTGTGTGTGTGTGTGTGTGTGTGTGTGTGTGTTTGTGTGTGTGTGTGTGTGTGTGCTTTTTCATCGGTCACTGCCAGCTGACGGATTTGAACTATATACGGTGGACAGGAATGATGGACTATGGCCTATTTTACATTAAATGGATCATAATTTACTAAATGAACATCCTGCTGTATTAAAGAAGACTTGACACTAGAGATTGAGACCATAAAAAATCATTACATAAAATTCTACTTAAAAAGGTTTAAGTAGCATGAGACGACCCTTGATGGATATTCATGCAAATAATTTATTTTTAATTACATTTACACACAGTGACTTCCATCCATCCATCCACTTCCAGCCGCTTAGTCCGGGGTCGGGTTGCGGTGGATACCCAGCAGGCTGACCCAGACTTCCCTCTCACCCGCAACATTCGCTAGCTCATTCTGGGGGAGGATCCCGAGGTGTTCCCAGGCCAGCTCGGAGATATAATCCCTCCAGTGTGCCCTGGGTCTTCCCCGGGGTCTCCTCCCAGTTGGACGTGCCTGGAAAAGCTTCAATGGAGAGAAGGATGACAAGAACCAGGACGCCACCGGTTTCCGGCAGAGCACCATGGCCTCAGACTTGGAGGTGCTGACTCTCATCCCCGCCCCTTCATATTCGGCTGCAACAGGACCACATCATCTGCAAACACTGCTGAGAACAACCTGGGGTAGGCCCTGCTTTCCCTTCCTGAGTCGTAGGGGGATTTGCCAGAACCGCTGTATGATCAAACTCACCACCAGGTGGTGATCAGTAGACAGCTCTGCTCCTCTCTTCACCCGAGTGTCCAAGACATACGGCCGCAGATCAGATGATACCATTACAAAGTCGATCATTGATCTCGACTGCTCCATGTTATTTCTTCGGGCAGACACCGGGGCACCCTCCCTCCTGGGTCTGGTTTCACTGGACCGGGCGAGGTAGCTGGACCCGTGGGCCGCTATCCATCAAGGTTTATTGAAACACAATTAACCCTGTCTCTGTGTGAAGTCTCACACAGCACATTTTAATTTCTATTTTAGGGTTCTATTATCACAGAATTGTTGCTGAAGGCAGGGTAATGTAACACAATGACTTTGCACTGTCCAGCGCCCATTTGAACAACCCACCTTCAAGCGTGGCCATTGTGAACAGTTACAACAGCTATACACCCTTTGGCCTCCAGACATGGTCAGGCAGCACTTCTCGTCGGAATACATATGATTTATTAATCGTTTTAATATATTTTTTGAGGTTATTTCGTGATGGAATACAGTAATTGAGTTATGTTGGCCTCCTGTCAAAGCCAATGTCACTTCTCACTGAAAGCCACTCTCATTAAGTGCACCAGCGAAATAAAATATGTACTTTGCTGTGGCCATTTGATGATTTTTAAACACGAGTCTTAAGATAGTGTGGATGAAAGTCTTAATTAACATATGTGGTGGAATAAATTATCCCAACAGCTGACTGATGCCCCAGACTCCTCTGGTTGCAAAAAGAAATCAAATTGTATAGAAGTCAATAAGGAAATGACTCTACTTCTCTCTTGATTTGGTCCCTCAGTAAGTCTTCTTCAATACAGCATGATGTTCGTTTAGTACATTTTGGTCCAGTTAGAGTCGGGGCTACCTTGCCGTTGACGGGTCGCTACCGCAACGTTGTCCGGTCCAGGAGTTGTCCGTGTTTTCGTCTTCGAACTTTAACCTTTCATAGTGTGTTTTCAGTTTAGGAAAGTAAATTGTTACATGTTGGTCACCTAAAAGGGTCCTGTACAGCCAAAAAAACAGATGGCGACAGCCAAAAGCCGAACTCAAGGCCTCAAAATGGAACTTTCTAAACCAACAAATGACGACATTCACTTCTTAAGTAGTCAATTGAAACTGCAGGCAGTTTTTTTGCATTGCGATGATCACACACAGGTCCATGACCCGGCATGCTTTAAACATGTTTTATTTGATGCATGTATCACTGTGTAACTGCTGTGCTGTGATGTATTTCCGTGTCTCTAGAAGCTCAACCGTTCACACTCAGTGGCCATTGCCAGCAAGCCAGCCTCTTCTCTCAGAGTGCAGAATGTTTCTGTTATACAGCAGACTTCTTGGAGGAGGAAACGTTCTGGCCAGTTAGTGACTCAGCCAGGCCTTCTACCTCGTAATTAGTACAACCGGCCATTGCCTTTGATTGGTATTCATTGGTATTCTGGAAGTACGAACATATAAATGACTAAATTGGCTAGCTTCCCAACACTTCCGGCTTCATGAGAGCACACAGTCACTCAGGAGAATGGCCGTGTTCTGGCCAGCCCCTTTCTCTCCTTAAGTGCCCTGGCAGTCTCTACAATAGCTCATCTTCAGAAACACAGTCATGTAAGAATGAGAAACTAAAGCCGGGAGCAAAGCATTGTAATGAAAATACTTCACTAAACAGAGCAACTTCTCACTTTGTTACAATGCTTCTGGCAATTTGCTGCTCTGAGATTCAATACAGCTTCTGGATACACCAAGCAGGAACAAGTGAATTAAAATGTGTCTTTAAAACTTCTTTACGGGTAGGACACACACACTTTTACTGCGCTGTCATTCTCATGGTCCAGATGGGAAAAAAAACACTAATTTACCATCCCATTTATCATTGTTAGTGTTGCACTTGTTGATGTTAGCTAGTTAATTTATAGGTTGTTGTTTGCAACATATTTATACAAATATGTACACATTGATTAGAGGTGGAGTTTAGTGATTTAGTAATTCCAGTGTGAGGTCTCACAGGATAGATAACAAAAAATGATGGGAAAAACCACATCCCAAAATAGAGAAACCTCAACCCCAAGCAGTTCAATTCAATTCAGTTTATTTTCAATAGCCCAATATCACAAATTACAAATTTGCTTCAGAGGGCTTTGTTTTACTCCTGTCACATTTCACTCTATGTAGCCTTGAGTTTCACTGCATTATATTATTCCTGAGATAAAGAGATAAATGTATTTATGCAGTATGACACAGTTGCCATGCCATAAATCATAAAAAAAGAAGAAGAAAAATTTAGCAGAAGACAAAGGAACCTATATTTCCAAGATTTTTGTGCTCACAAGTGTTACCAATGTTGGAAAAAAGGAGTCTCTACATGCTATATACATTGAACTACTGACATTGTTACTACCTCTGCTTACGACCTCTCATGTCCTTCCTCAATGCACTGTGCTCAGCAGCCAGCAGGTCAGTCGAAGTTTCACAGAATTGTGACTGTTGATCTTTTTCATTCATGGCAAAAGGTACATTTGGGGAGAATATTTTAGAAATAAATGTTTTTGATGAAATATCGCAATTTCAAGCGTCGTTTTTGTTGCAATTCCTGATTGAAGCGCTTCGTCACACGTGATGTGTTTAAGAACCTTTGGAACGAAGAAAATCTGACAATATTGGCAGTTTTTTACAGCTTGTGTCTAGGATAAAAGTAGTCGTAATGTCCTTAGTAATGCATTGCTAACAATGGAAATACTTTTTTGTTAGACCTGCTTGATAAGTACCCGCTCCATCTCTGAGCCCAAACTGAGATAACCCTGATGACATCATCCAGTTTTTCTCAGACAGAAAAAAGAAGCTCCTGCACATTCCTCATTACATCCATCATAAACAGATTGCAATCCATCCAAGTAGTTCACGTGTATTTAAAATAATAACAGCAAAAAAAGTCAACCTTGTGCTGGTCGCTGAATGAAAAGTCAAAGGATCACCAAAGACATTAAGAGACCTCATCTATTAAGCATGAAGGTCTGTACATAATTTCATGCCGATCCATTACTGTGAGATATTTTAATCCATACCAAAGTAATGGGTCGACCAACAGAGCCGCAAGCACAGCTAAAAATCACAAGACATGTTGAAGACTATTAGGACGCCGCTCTGTGTAGTGCTGCGCAGTCCTTACGGGGTCTAATGAAGAGATGTTACATAACAGTGTCCAAAATGGCATTAACTGGATGTGAGTTTCAGGTCTAATTGGACATTCACTGCTGAATCATTAGCACAAGTGCCACTTACGCAAAACACCTTCAGTTTGTAGCCACTTGATATGAATCACGCTGCGTGCCATTGACTTCATCTCTGGGGGAACATCAGAATAAAAAGCATTGTGTCTGCTGCCTGCTTACACTGTAGCTGTGAATAGTAACCTCGGCACAAACAAACAACCAGATCAAAACAAAGAGGTATGAATGCAGAGGAAGATAACCTTTGCTTTCAGCTAGTGGCTGCTTGAATACAGACCCACAAAGCCCGCCTACATCCAGGAGCTCAGTTTTCACAATGTGATTTCGGTCAGGAAAACATCCATCACGCTATTGACCGAGCTTGATATTTTGAAACCGGACCGGTCATCTATGGGTAGAGTGTTTGGATCAGTGACTCCCAACCTCTTTGGATAAACCGCTCACAGCGTATAGTCATGTGTAACCTGTGATAAGGGGATTATTAGTAGACACAAGGCGCTCCCTAAACCACATAACTTTCTTCACGACGTCAATAACCAGAACAATAAATGTTTGTTCCATACCCTAAACATGTCACTAGTGGAACCAGGTGCTGCTTACTCTGAAGTATTGAACATTACTCATCAAGCACAAACCCTTTGTCTCCAACAGCCTGTGAAGATTTAAATCACAAAGTCCGCCCGGTAGTTTATGGACCATCAGAAAGTGCTGCCAGAAACTATTGAGGAGCATTTAATTTAGACCCTGGTTCGACATCATTTAAATAAAACAAACACATGACGTAACCCATTTTTCAAACTCTATTTCTAGACAGTGTTTGTATGTTTTCTGCTATCGACTCTCACCCTGCAAGCCAAGCCACCGCTGTTTCTGAATGTGTGCCAACGTGATAATGAAAAACCTTCAAGAAGGCAAGATGCATACATCATTGTTAAAAATCAGATCTTGCCATAGTTTCCTCCGATTTTGCGGACATCTTGGCTTCACATTACAAAACGGCGGCCACCTAATTGGTCCAGCAGTAAGCGGGCGACGAAGCCATATCATTCATGATAAAAAAATATGATTACCTGAGGATGAACTATTGCCGACTTTAAACACTAATTAGGAAAACACTGAAGGATGACACAGAGGGAACTTTTTATTTTCTTGCTCAAAACCAAAATACCAAAAAAACCAAGAAAACCTGGACCTACGGTTCATCTATTAATGATGATGTTCATATTGAGTGAACTCCACATGTAAACACAGGCTTCGGACATCTTCGGACATATTCCTTACATTTACTTTTGGTTTTAAGCTGTGCCAAAAGAGCCTTTGTTACTTCTCAGTTAAGAGGACACTGCTCTGGATTTGGCCCCGTATCCTGACAACACTTGTCCTCTCTGGAACATGACACCCTGATACTCCACTCCTCCTGTTCCCTCCATCTCTCTTTGCTATCAGCCGCTGCCTTCCCGAGGAGCTGCATATGGCCGTGCAGAAAAAAAACCTCCCTACGCCTCCATGAGACGCTGTCACAGATGGCAAATGGCCTGTCCCCCTGTCTCTCTCGCCCTCGTCCTCCCCACGCCGTCCACATTCCATCCACTCTGGGCAGAAAAAAAAGAAGCACATTTGTGGGGCAACATGTCATAGAGTGTGCAGGGAAAATGATGCAGCCGAGCATCCCGTACATTAGCCAACATCAGCACCCATTTCACCACCACAACGGAAATGCTACCTATTAACAGAGTGGATGGCATGTGGGGATGGGGGACGAGGGGACGGAGACAACTGGCACAATGCTGCCGTTGTTTCAGGCAGACATTGAGACTTTGTTTCAAAAACACACACACACACACACACACACAGACACACACACACACACACACACACACGCACACTGCCTTTTCCCGCTACTTCCTTCCAATCCCCAGCGTGTCTCGTCACATCCTTGCCACGGAGACTCAGGTGGGCCGTCCACTTTCAAGCTGTCATGCTAGCAAGAGAACTCATCATCAGTACCCCCCAACCCCTCACACAAAACAAAAAAAAACACAACACACACACACACACACACACGCACACACCAGCCATAGCTGCCCTACAAATGAACATTATGCCGTCTGCATGTCTGCACATCGCCTCGTACAATATTACAATATTACATATTGTGAGGCATGTCTGGGGAATACTATTCATGCTCAAACACACACACACACACTCTTACTACAACGGAAGCAACGTATCCGAATGGGAAGAAACGGGGGGGGGGGGGGGCTGCAAGACAAACAAGCACCAATCTCAGCCTTCCTCTTACCTTCCAGGAGGAAACAGCTCACCTGGATGCCTCTGAAGAGCAGACAGAACACATTCAGGCCAACCTCTCTCCCTCAAAACATCTCCCTCCCTCCCTCTTTCTTTCTCTCTCTCTCTCTCTCTTTCCTCTCTTCCGCTCCCTCTCGCAAGCTGGAAATGATGAGATTGTACTATGAGCAGGAGGGGAGGGGGGGGGGGGGGCAGTGAGTGAAATCTGAGGCGACGGAGGGTATTAGGAGGCGGCGTTGTTTCTGGCCGACAGCCCTGTGAGACTGCGAGCTCATGGTCGTGAGGGACAAAGTGGAGGGGGGCGGTGGGGGGTTGAGATTGGGTGCGATGCAGCAGAAGACAGGGGGAAAGTCCGTCTGCGAGGACTTCCTGAAAGCCCATAGGACCCCTGCTCGGCAGAGATGGTACAGCCCAGAGGAGTTTAAGGAAGCAAACAGTGTCTGCAGCAGCAGCAGCTAGCAGCGGAGGCTACAGAGATGCAGCTACAGCACGAATGAGTCTGAGCTAAAAGGGAAGACGAGTCGCGTTGGACCTGGCTCAGATGAAACGTGAAACCTGGGTGTCCGACCAGCCGAAAGCATTGACCTATTGCCAGAAGATTGTAAGATTAGATGGAATCAACATAATTACAGGCGGATATCTTCACTAAACCCTCATCATCATCATCCTTAACCTCCAATTAGAGGAGTGCCAGGTTCAACTTTATCGGCACAAATGTGGTTTTTTTTAGGGCAAAACTAACACGCAGCGCCTCTTTAGCAGATTGCTCATGACCTTCGAGGACCTCTGAGAGAATATATGATACCTGAAAAATCTAATTAACATCACCATTCCAAAACATGTAATGCCTCCTCCATCCAAAGAGGACCACATGTTCTGTCACACTACGGTATGTACTAAAACTTTACAATAAGAATGTAGTGGCTCGACTAATAGTACAAAATACTCTTTAGGGCACCCAACCCCTACAGCTGCGTTCCCACCAAAGCAGACCAGTTGAGTCCAGTCTGTAACACACTGTCGCGTTAACATGAGCATAAGTGGTGGATGGTACCAATAGAACCACTCCGTTCTGGGTGCCGAGGTTCCAAGCGAGTTGAGCAGGAAGGAGCAGGTGGAGGTAAACCGCCGTGTCGTCAATAGCAAAACATGAGACATGTTGCACAACCCTGTCATTTTTTAAAGAACGGTGACGTGCATCAACCCGGTAACGACGCTGCACACGCCGTATACTTGACGAGGTGAGGATTCTCCTGCAGTAGAAATGATTCAGCAAAATGTCCCCGTAAAGACGATTTAATGGCAGCTTTACGTCCCACATGGGGTTCTACAGTAGCCCAGAATGGACAAACCAAACGCTGGCTATCCACATCGGTTCGCCGCACTTCTCCTACGCACTTGCACACGGGAAGTTTCAGTTGGCTGCAATCTGCAACCTCACCACTAGATGTCACCAAGTCCTTCATCCACAGGTCCTACTGACATTTTCCTATTAATATAATCATTTGTCTCCGTGACCCTTTGGTTTCATGCTATCTCACATCTTTAAGAGTAATTCAACACTGTCTGCTCCTCCTGCATACATTTTGAAAATTGGTTTATTGTGGCCATTTATTACTGGCCATGGTAATTCCACCCAACCAAAATATGAATCACCCAGTCCTTATTAGCAATTGGCCTTCATTGATTTACATACTTGCTTTATTTGAGCATATAGTGTACGATCTGTTTATCTGTCATGTGGTGCTGCTCCACCGTCCTCCCTACCACATGGTCTCCTATGGGAACCTAACTTGGAGAAGAGGAAGGAGAAAAGTTAAACAGAATAGACCGTTTTAGTTATGTGCTTGTATCCCTGTCCGTCTGGATATATGACAGAGGAACTGCAATGTGTATGCGTAGCCTCAACACAAGCAGAACATGGACAGACCGCCATGCAGAGAGAACCCTAGTCGTGTATCCTGCTCCTCTGATGTCATTCCTCCTCACAGCCACCAGGTGAAGACAGATGAATGAATGTATATCTGTCTAACTATTTAAAGAGAACACTTCAAAAGCACCACAACAACAAAAGAGACAAAAGCATGAACACAATGATGATCATGTCCACTTCTATTGCAGTGTCACTGCACCAACAGAGATGCATTCAATGGAGGATTCATTCTAATTAGTTCAGCAAAACTAGATTGAAAATGAGGGATTCTTTAAACAGAGCTCTGAGATGTTTTTGTCCTTTTTCTTATGGTTTCTGATACCACTGAGGTTATATGTATTGCGTACTGCACACAATACACACACTATGAAGCACTGTACATACCCAAGATAAAAGCAGTACAAAATTCAGTTCCAAATGATCCAAATTGAAATAAATACATCTGCGTGATGTTGGGACGAATGGTAAGGAGCCGTTAAAAGACGGGGTTATATTTCGGCTGCTCTCAGTCATGTAACTCGGCAGAGAAAGGTCTCATTTTTCCTCCTTTTGATAAAAAAACATATTGGCCAACTTCATGGAGCAATACGGCCAAAGGGCAGAAGATAAAAGCAAGAGAAGAGAGCGCCCGGCTCCATTGGTTGAGTCTGTCCCTTAATCCATCACAAAAAAAGGGTTGCCATTGTTAAAGCTAAACCTTACGCAATACGTGCAAAGTTAATACTGGTTGGTGAAACAGGATTAAATTTAATAGAGTAAAAACTAAACGGCTGTTTTAAATTGAATCCGTGTTCAATTTAAGCGAGTTTAACAGTTTGGTGCATCGGGGTCTAAAGTTAAACCATCATTACATTGAGTTTAAGCATTAATCCTTGTTGGTGCAACCCAGACAATGTGTATTTTAGGATACCTTTTGCCTTGATTCATCAGTCCACACACGGACAAACACACACACACACACACACGCACGCACACGCACACAGCTGCCTTCCAAATCATGTCACACGACTAAATACTAATCATGGGATGGAGGAGACTTTGCTCCCCCTCTACTTTTTTTTCTCCTTGCTCCCGCTTTTCCTCCGTCATGGATGACCTTGACTGACAGCCTGTTGCCACAGGAACCACACCATGTCGATTGTGTTGTGGTGAGGAGGCAAGGTGTGACATTCTCAATAAGATGGCTCGGATCGGCTCCAAAGTGGAGTCGATTTTCTGAGCCACAGCAGACGGCAATCAGTTAGAACCGTAAAAAAACTGCAGTGGAGATTTTAACAGGATTTAACCCTTTAAACACACACACACACACACGCACACACACACAGGGTTCAAATGTGTGCAAGCGAGGGGCAGAAAAGTGGGGGTGAAAAAAGCCTGTAGGTCATTCATTATTCAGTGTTGCACATATAAAGCTCTTCCAACTCTAGTCCGGAAGCATAACACACACACACACACACACACACACACACACACACACGCTATACAGATACTGTGTAAGGGTCACTGGGGGGTCCATCAGGGGGTGAGAGGTAAGACAGCTCAGAGAGACAATGGATGGATGTGTGATGAGGAGAGAATGAGGAGAATAGGAGGCAGATACAGTTACAGGACCTACAGACATCAAACAGGGTTTAAAAAACCCACACTGCCTGTCTACCACTAAAAAGCCAATATTTGCTTCACATATTGTATATGTATACATGCCTACCCTACTGCCCATCATTCTTTGAGTGTATGACAACGCTATACAAAGAAACTGCATTCTCAATTACATTTGGAGGGATACATATTTTCTCCTGGATGACGGACACTGTTTTTAAACACATGGGGAACTGAAATAAAATATAAACGCAAAAAAAAGTGAGGTTAAATTGGTGAGGTTAAAACATCATGAAACATCATGGTTTGGCTTAAAATAGGTCGTTTTTCTTCTTTTTTTAACGTTATTGAAGTTGGTTGTCGGGGAAAAACACGTTTTAGGAGACAGGGCTGGTTCCCAAAAACAAAATGTGAAACAGATGATATGTTTAAAGTGGATGGAAATCCCCAGTCCACATGGTTTGGTCCAGTTAAAGAATGTCTTAATGCTAACAGTCTAACTCCAGCAGGTGCAGTAAACCGTCCAGAAAGAAACGGTCGGACCTCGAACCCAACACCTTTGCAATGAACTGGAAAACAGACCGCAAGGCGGAGCTTATCGAGGCTAAAGTCTGCTGACACAGCAGCACATTAATGCCCATGATTCTCAAATGACATTCGGCTGTCTCCATACATTTGGCCAGAAAGTACATGATATCAATTACAAATTGACGCAATCATATAACATATCAACCAATTATTATAGAAAAGAAACAAAAAAAAACATTTGTTCTGCTGCTTAAAAGAACGATATTTTTTGGACAATCTGTGCGTTTGTTGTCTTTCTTGGAGCGCAATCATTACCAGTCTAATGTCTGTACAGTAAATATGACGCTGAAGCCAGCATCTAACTCTCGGCAAGAAAGCGAATGAGCATATTTCCCAAAATGTGAATGTATATACTCCTTAAAAGCTAAGAACAAACACAGTGTTTCACTTTGCGCGGCCGGTTTGGGGGCGTGGCCGTTGGCTCATTTTGTCGTCGACTCCAGGGAAATGAAGACGAGTTTGGATCATTTGAGGTCTGCTATTGACACTTTGATGCTTTAATAAGCTTTTTTGAAAAGCTACTGCTTATTGTGAGAACCCCCCCCCCAAAAAAAAAAAAAACACAAAGAAGCGATTTTGACAGCTTTAGTCCTGTTCTACTTCATGATTATGATACAACGTGCGACTATGAACCAGTCAATCAAGTAATATCTAATGGAAGCATAACATACACTTATGACAGGCATATAGGTGTTTGATTCTACAGCCTCGCAGTCGGAGACAAGAGCAACCAGACGTCTCATCAAAGGGCAGCCAGCAAGGAGTTCCATTGATTTCTCCTCTCGTTCCAGTGGCGTTTGGGTCCCCGATGGTTGCCGTCTGGTCTGAATGGTCTGAGATTTCTTCTGAGTGGAACACGTTCTTGTGTGTGTGTGTGTGTGTGTGTGTGTGTGTGTGTGTGTGTGTGTGTGTGCTCGGACCTGAGGGTCTTCAATACCGTCTGCTCCAAGTGATACGACGGTCTGAAATCTGATACTGTTAAAGTTGCTGTCGGCGCTTAACACGAGAAGATTGATCACTGCGAATAAGATCTTCCGCTGTGCTCAAAAGGACCATATTCGTTCTATTTTTTTTATATTTGAGCCTTTTAACCCACTGAACACCACAACCAACCTGCCGGGGTTGGAAAAAAAATATAGTTTTCCTTTTTTTATCCCCTAAAATCCACCATTTGCCAGAGCCAGGAACTGTAGAAACAGAACTTATCATTGGATTTGTTTAAATGCTCGATGGTCCTTGAACAAGTTATGTATGATGTAGCCCAAAATAAACAGCCTGGCCGAACGGGGTCCAGTAAAAACATCAAATGCAACTGGGAAGCCATGAATGACTTGGCCGAGAGAGTGAAACTGTGACTGAACTGCAGGATGTTTCCACGGAGCAGAGGAGGAGGACACGAGAGGTTTGGAAGTCGTCACACATTTTGTAAAAATCATAATAGTTCAATATGTATAGGCCGAGCATGTGCAGCCCGCATTCATTTTACAGCGTTTACTGTTATTCTTGCATAGTTTGATATTGTTTCACTTCACATAACAAACAATCGTGCAAACGATGCTTACGTAGAAGGGTTGTTATGGTTATGAATCAGCTACCGAAAAATACTCTTTTTCTTTGCTTGTTAATTACTTTGAGGCCTTTTTTACACCTAGAAATACATGTATTTCATTTCCTTATATTCACTTATTGTTTGACATTCATGTAATGCCATTTTGGGTTGAATGTTTATTTCCCTCTTATCTTTTTAGCAGCACCTGCACATTGTGCCTTCGCGACACGACGCAGGCGTCACACTGTGCGAGATATCGAATACAGTCTCGGTGGCAATCGGCAGAGTGCAGAATATTCATAAGGCCAGATTGTGTGACGAAAACACCGTGCAGAATCGTGGCGTTAAAAAGATGCAAATGGGAGAGAAAAGATGCAGCAGAGATACGTCGCCGCCTCTCTGCACTCGCGTGCTGGAAGATGAACCGTTGGAGAAGTGTTTCAGAGTCCGTTTGAGGTCAATTAGGTTGCCTCTTGCACAAATATGCGAGCCTCACAAGCGTAGTCGGCGTCACATGTGTTAGGATTGGCTGGTCATGTTTATTGGGCTGCTTCACTTCATTAATAATAATAATAATCCATATAGCGCTTTTTAAAGGAACTCAAAGACACTTTACATGTTACATTCATAGACATAGTTACAGGGGAGAAAATTAGGGTAAAGTGTCTTGCTCAAGGACACATGGACTAGGGCGGGGATTGAACCACCAACCCCGTGATTGAAAGATGGACGCGCTAACCACTGACCCACCCTGTACCCTGTAGGTACGCGGGAACCTTTTGAGCCTCCGCTATACAAACAGAGGATGGGTGCTGGCTGGGTGCCATGTGCCGGGACCCACACAGGAGAATCATTTTGAGGATATCCGGGTCAGAGAGACTCATCAGTTTGTTTAAGGTCACAGATGTGGATCAGGAGTGAGCCTCAGTGATCATGTGACTCAGCTGATTGGATCCTAGTCGAGGGCTGATGTAGGTCCGTGATGACCCAAGAGCCATCTGGGACGTCACTGCCCTGACTTTTTTTTAACTTTTACATGATGGACAGTTACTTGTCACTGGAGAGTGAACTTGTCACACAGAATACAAAATGACTCCACGAGTCCCCATCAGGTTGTCCTCATTTACCCCAGCAGCCCTAATGAGAGTCTGCCGGAGGCGGTGCGTACTGTACTTTTTTCATACACATTGTTACACATTGAGAGATGACAATGTCATCGTTAAGTCAGTTCTGGTTGCAAACGGACCTGAACGAAAGAAGTTGCTCATTGTCGACGGGCAGGCTGCTCTGTGGTTGCCTGGGAAGTCGTAAGTGTATTTTGAAAAGGCCGCATCGCGTGTGACAAGTGGAAGTTGACACGCGGTGCCGGCTTCAGTAGGAAGGCGCGCGAAAAGGAGGATACGTTGCCCCTGGGTTATTAAAAAGTGAAGCCAATGTGCATCAATGTGCCTTCATCTGAGCCCTTTTCTCGTGGCCATCAGAGGGCGATTTCCTTTATTATGTTAGCGATTAATATCCGATACGTGGACATGACCTGGATCATTTTTAAGTAATCGACTTATCCTACGCAAAGTGTTAACGAGAGAGAGAGAGAGAGAGAGAGAGAGAGAGACCTCCCTCAAACAGCTGTTTCTACATGCTTCCCTCTGCTGATTTTAGAGGATCGTTCATAAAGTGCATATATATGATAGTACTATGCTCTAATGTGAGGGCTCTCATTAATACATGTATTCTTTGATTTGGAAACAGTAACCTGATATATACAACTTGGGGGGATCATCGGAGTCTAGTCTATGAGGTCACCACCTCCTGCAATCTGGCTGAGATAGAATCCAGATCAACACATTCATACCCTGGGTAAATATAGTATCTCACTACCATCACTCCCCCTGGAATATGAATCATGTTGGAATAGCATATGAAAAATATGAGGTTAAAACACATCAAATGGTAAAGGTGTCACACGAAACAGCGGCTGTACATTCACACTCACGGTCCCCGAGTTCACGTCGACCTTGTGTTTAGTCAACAAGGTCGACAGAGAGTGAGGCTGGATGTCGTTAACAGGAGTCAAACCTGAAGTGCAAGAGTCCAGAGTGAGATCAAAGAGGTCGGGGTCGGCCTCAGGTGGCCATTACAATGAACACATGCAGTGGGCCAGTGCTAAAACCAAACCCCCCCCCCCCTGGTGGCTGCGTGTCTGCACACGCCGCATGGGACGGGCGTTTTTTGTCAGATCATTTAAAGAGACGCTGCAGAGAGAATGTGTCGGAGTGAGTTCCCGGGCCTGCCGCTGACCTTGACTCCTCCTTGTCGATTAAAAAAAATAAATAACCCCCCCCCGGCACCTAACCTCTCGGAGTAGAGACCCAATGGACAATCGACGGACGGGGACAGAAGCACCAGAAGCACCACATCCACTGAACGCTGGCCATGAGAACGGACCTCGACGAGGATGAAGCGCCCAGCAGCTGCTGCGGCTCTACGTGTTTACGTGCGCGTGTGGACAAATGTTCAGTGATATTCACACCGGGGCCTGGCCTAAATTCCCCTTGAACTCAGATAGCACATCTGTGAGACCCCCAACCACCCACCCTCTCCCACTGCTTGTATTAGGCTTTGGGACCCTGCTGATCCCTCTGGCTTCTCTCCAGAAGAAAGAGAGCCCTCCATCACCCTGTCATTGTTATTCTGCAGCGCTCGCCACCTCTGGGGCCCCCCCCCCCCCCCCCCCCCCCCGGGCGGATCGATAGAGGAGCAGACCGAATCACAAACACACGCACGCACGCAGCCAATCAGAAATAATAATACAAAAAAACCTGCTTATTGGAAAACAAACATTCTTGTCTCTGGAGGTCAGACGTCGCCATTTCATTCACGTCTCGTTTGTAAAATAATCGGTCGGCCTGAGGGGTTGCGCCCCGACGGGGGTTTGCTTCCTCGTAGCGGCGGTCCAAACGGCTCAGGAGTGTGTTCGCCGCGAGAGGGATGAAACCGCAGCTTTGTGCGCCGCTGACGAGCATCGGCATGCAAATCAGCAGGAGGACACAACAAGGAGCACATGAAAGAGACCGAGCCGCTGCAGAATTTAAAGAGGCGCTTTAATCCCTATTCATCACCGCTGCCGGCTCCTCGGCTCGGGGGGGCTTTACATTCCACCGTCGTGAGCCTGCACAAAGCGCCACGGTCTCCACGGCGTGCGCCGTGAAAGAAGTGTGACTTCTAAAGCCGGGTTGACCTTGGCTCGACCTTGGCTTCTTTTACTGTACGTAGCCTTGCTGGCTTTCAAGACCCGAGTGAAGGAGAAGACTTGGCTTGACGGGGCACTGATGCTGACTGAGTCCTGAGAAAATGTCCCTCGTCGCCTTGATTGTGTAAAGCAGACGGTTGTCTCCAGGTGGACTCTGCGGGTGTCTGGCCCAGTGCTGTAAAGGAGGACCGGTTGAATGAAGTGTGGCCAGCAGATGGCAATGAGTCTCCTACAGGTTGGTAATATGATGGATGAAGGACTCTTATGTATATATGCTGCTTCTTCTTCTTCTTCTTCTTCTTCTCCAAGATAATATGTCAATTTTCAAACTTGCTCCAGTGCTGCGCGACGTTTTCTGTACTCCGCCAACGCTCCTCACTACTGCAAATGAATGTTTTTACAATCGATTTATCCATCAATAATTCGATTAATCGATTCTTTTTTTTCTTCCGATATTTTGCTTTTTGATTTAAAAAGAAAAACCTATTAATTGTGCTTTTAACTGTGGAAGACTTCAGTGTCTCTCCGACTTTATTTCATCTCATTAGCATTAATCATTCAATCGTTAATTCATTCATTAATTAAACTAAATCTGCCGTCTCCTGTTGGTTTGTGTCCGTTTGACCAACAAACAGAGGAAGTTCATTTGAAAACAGACGTAGCAGACAGAAATACTTTCCTTCGGTTTTCTCTCCCTTTTGTATTGGAGCCAGTCATTAGCTTTATCAAGTGTTAGCTTTAATATAGTGTTATCAAGGACCAGCAGCTACATCAGACACTCCAGACAGGGGCAAATGGGAACAAGCTAGTATATGTTTATATATTCTTTTTTTCTCTCTCATTTACTTAGATCCATAAACAGTGAATGCTCTATTGCCAAATTTAGACTTAGAGACGTCTGTGCCGTGACCTGATAAATGTAGGCCAGTATAATGAGAGTGCTGGTGATAATGGGACTAAAGTCTCATGATCCTTTGGTATTTTACAGAACATTTTTGTTTTCTGAGCCATTTTGGGAGGGAGGATAGGCAAATACATCAGAGATGATGTCACTGCTGACCCACCCAACTACAGCCCAGAGAGACCTTTAATAATGACTAAAGCATCTAGAATTGACCATAATGAGGTCCACGTGTCACTAAATCTCAGTACATAATCAGTCTTTTGTCAGATAGAGACATAATATAGACCCTCTGTCATGTCCTTAAAGCTCAGCTCATGTCTCCCAAACGTGCACTTATTGGGCAACATAGAAACACACCGGGGCAACCGCAGATAGTGGCGGATGGAGCTTTAACGGTAATATGTGCCGTCCCGGAGTCACCATGGAGGATTTACTCGATGTGACTGCAGCTTCTATACTCCCCGGTCTCCTATGATGTTATAATTAGTAACATCGGCATTCCTTAAATAAGATTTTCTCTTCATTTCAACTCCCGAAGTAAACCAACACAGCATGGCGAAATATTAATGTTGCTGGCAAAAGCTAGGAACCCCCAAAAAATACCAAACAAGATGGAGAATATGAAAAATGTCTCACACTTTTCATCAAAACATCAAAACAATACAATATGGTGAGCAACAATTTAGCTATTTGACGGGGGGGAAGTCTGACTCTGGTTCTTTAGGCGATGCTTCTGGACGATGCCGCCGCCGCCGCCGAATACTACTGAGGAAGAACAGTGATCTGATTATTAAAAGTAAAATGTATTTCCATCCCCCGCGCGGGAATGCAAGGAACTCTACGATTGGCGTTCTCGCCACCGCGCCTGATTTTGGAGTGAAAGCAGCCACTTCCGATAGAGGTCCAGAAGCTCAATACTGAACCGGCACACAGATGTGGAAAAACCACCTCGAATGATCACTTGAATTGAAGCAATAGAAACGTCCATTCTTCTTATTCCAAATGTTCTAAATATGGCTCATGGTTCAAATTACACTGACTGGGGGGGGGGGGGGGGGGGGGGGGGGGGGGGGGAACGCAGCTCTGTGTTGCCATGAACGTGAAGGGCTGCATCTCAAACAGCTCTCCGTTTTGAGAGGGGGGGAAGCAGCCTTGAATCCTCTGCCGGTGGTGGTGGTAAACTGTTGAATGACAAAGTGCTTTATCTGGAGCCAGATAAGGGAAGGTTGCAGCCTCCCCGCAGATAGCGACGCAGCCGCCGAGGATGAAAGACATCCTTTGTTGCCAAACTCAGATTCAGCGAGGGAGCCTGTCAACAAAGCGGGCTTTTGCCGGCTTTCTGCAGCGGGGGGGGGGGGGGGGGGGTGGGGGGAGGAAAAAAAAGATTGTCATGTGACCGCCTCGCTCCTCTGTGGGCTCATTGTGCTGCTGCGTGATGCGCAGACGTCGATTTCACAGTCGTATATATACGAGAGGTATTTAACAGGCAAGAGGGAGTTAAGTGCAACGATACTTTGGGTTTACTGGTGGTACGGGACAGTTAGACAGCACTGTATCAGCTGACGTTGATGCTGCATACGTAGTTATCACTAGGCGATTATGTTTATTATATTTTGCCTTCTCGAATTTACAATTATTTCCCATGAACCTGTTTTCTTAAAGTTAATAAAAACCATACCATGTGTGACCCACAAAAACAATCAACCAAACAATATCTTTGGTTCACACATATTACTCTTTGATATTTAACCAAAAACTTTTAAAAAAAAGCATCTTTCACTTGTATTTTAAAAGGCAAAACTAACCCAACAGAGAAGAAAATGATAGGGGCTGCTCCACTGTGGTATACGCCTATATGCGGCCAACGACACATGCATCGTGTTTGATTTTAACCAACTGCTTAATTAGCAGTCCATTTATTCGGTGATCTGCAGTCATGTCAGCGTGTGTTGCAGCGCTGATTAAATATTCAGACTTTGACATTTTTCCCGTGGCGTGTTTGGCACATTGCTGCAGTGCAGCGGTCCGAGGCCACCAACACATATCCGTGTTCACGCTTGTTGCTTTGATTGAAACGAGGTTTGAATGACGAGACGGAGCGTGCCGCCTCCATCATTCAAAGGTGATTAGATGCTTTAATATAGGCAGCAGCATTTAATCACCAGTATCAACACGAGACTGCAGCTCTGTGCAGCTAGCCGCCACCTACAGGAGCCCCGCTGCAGTCACTCTCACGTGCATCTCTCTGGCTGCATCACAACCCCATTGTATTGTTTGAATGAGTACAAGTTTTCCATCTGTATAGTCAATATAGTGTTACTTTTTATACCACAAAACGAGTCTCACTGTACTAACACTTTCTCAAAATGTGGCCATTTTTCAATACAGCATGATGTTCATTTAGTAAATGATGGTCCATTTAGAGTCAAACATCTAAAGCACTATAAGACAAGTTAAAGTCACATAATATGCATTACTATATATTATATAGAAGTGACTCTCAGGTTTAGAATGAACATCCAATTTCAAACCAATGCTGTCTTCGTGGAGAAAAAAGCCAGAACTGTAAAGTAATGTCAAACCATAAATCACAGACTGCAATCCACAAACCATGATGCAATGTTCCCATGTTCCTCTTCCATTTCTGGCCTCCTAAAAATGTCATGCTCCCTCTGAGGGCCTCCTGGGTCTAAAGATGGGGGTGAGATGCTGGAGCAAGAACACATTCACACAAGGCTAAGCTTTCACAAATACGTGCAGGTACACAGACTCCCACAATACCCCAGTAATACACACCGTGACCAAACCATGACCCCGTTTCTTCTCATGGTTTTTGCTGAAAACGGCCATATAAGAAAAGGAAAGAACAATATTCTCTCTCAGAGAAGAGCCTGTATGTATCTTACTGCAAAGGTCAGAAAGCATGGTTTTATTTCTCCTCTCTCCTCCTACACACAGGCATTTATTAAGGGCAATATTTACGTTGACATTTGAGGCTGACATCAATTCTTTTGGCTTGTTACGAGAGACAAGCAGTGATGGAAAAAACACAAAGAAAGACTGAATTCTGCCTTGATATGAAGGTCTAATAATGGAGAATTCCTTATTAAGTCCTGAGTTTATCAGTCTGGTCTGACAATCTGTCCAACACCATGTACATGCCTGATTGATGCTTATTTTGTGCACCTGTGCTGGAGTGTTGGAGATGCATATCCCATAAAACTGCATTTAAAATCTAGGGCTTATATTTGCTTCAATCACTGAGCTCAACCATCGTGGATGGTGTACTGCCGTCTGCATGGGAGAGGTCTTTAAACTCAAAACTCAAAACTCAGCAAAGACAGGAAATACTAGAAAATAATGTATTAAAAGCAGTATGAATATTACTAATATTCTTTTGACGGACATAGTGAGCAATGGATTTTGTTGACACTATTCACAACGTGGAATATTTTTTATGAAAAAACTCTTTTAAATCGGTGGACCTTTTATAGACTAAAGATAATTAAGGCACTTTATAACCCCTGGTGAAAAGAGTGGAGCATTTCGCAGTCAAAGAGCCGGATACGGTAGTTGGTAGAGACCAAAACCAGAGCTAAAAGGTGAGTAAATGCTGGACTTACATTTGTGTAGTGACCAGAAACCAAACTTCAAATGAATGTTTATGTTGCTTCATGTCTGCTGGATGTGTAAATAAGCAAGTGGTTGCCATATTTAAATTAGAAAAAGGATAATATATCAGCATTGTGTTCACTGCTTCTTGTGCTGCCCCCAAAAGGCTCAAACAATGCTGTAAGGTTTAAGTTTAGAGACCGATCATGGTCATGAGTACAATAAATAAATATCTTGGTAGGAAACAGAGGTCTTCCGAGACAAAGTCACAAGCTGTGTCGACCCAACTATCCACCCCGACCTCGTCCTGGAGGGGTTTTGAGATATCTTACCATTGTCATGGAATACAGCTCGCCTTTGTTCCTGACAGACAGACAAGAGGTCCTTATCAGGAGAATATAAACACACAGCATTTCATCAGACTGATGCTGCTTCTTCTCTGGGGAGGACAGACTTACATTTTGATTTACAAAGGCTGTGCAATTAGATGAACCGTCACACCGTCCTTTTGTAGGTTCTAATGGATCCTCAAAAAGCTGTCGGGGGGGAGGTGCAGACTTTCAGTCATACTTTGCCTTAAAATCTGCGAGGGTAACGAGCAATCTGCACAGATGCCCGCCTCCCCCACTAAACCCACAACATAAGCGTCAGGTTGATTCACAGTTATATCCGTTTCCATTACCCTTCTTATTACTCATTTCCTGGGATCACCTTCGTCTATCGCTTCCTCTAGTGCACAGTCAGGGCCCCATTTCCTGCCTGCACATGGCAACAACACGGAACCTTGGAGCATATGGCGGAGCTCTACAGCCTTCAACATGATGGATGTGACATCACATCCGACACCATCAACACCGCGTGATTCGCGACGGAGGCCCAGCGGGCCGGCTCCTCGTCCCCATTTACATTTTGAATACCTCAGCAATATTTAATCCATTAGGTTTCCTCCAGGGCCGATTAGCGGAGGGTTAATTAAAGATGTGATTATGCCGCTCCGAATTTATAATGGTACGCAATCCCTGGCCCTGCGCTAACGCTCGGGGCCTCCTGCTGACCATGACGACTGAGAGAACTCATCTAGAAATACACTACATCTCCCAGAATTTCCTCTCCGGGACCCTGAGGCTGGTGTGAGTGATGGTAGAGGAAGCCTTGCTAATTTATACAGATAGCGCTAATGCTCGGATGCAGGGGAAGGAAAAGTCATACTGAGTAATATTAAATCACTCTTAAACGGCTCAGCCTTCATCCTTCGGATTGTGAGAATTTCTGACCCGCGCCGTCGCCTAGCTAACACGCAGATTAGCCAGCTGTCAGCTGTCTCGAATCAGATGGACGGAGCCAAGTAAACATGGCTCGTGGCGACAACTTGAACTGTGACAATCAGTCAGTCAGGATTATCCGCCGTGGTGGGAGTAAAATGGCGGCACTACACATTAATGAGTTCACTGACGCTAAAAGGCTATACGCTAACATTGGGCTCATGGAAATGGGAAAGCAATCGCATGGATATTTTTAACTTCCATTAAGTATGTTCATTTTTAAGGTCCTAATCTTAACCCTCACCACTATGTCCCTGGCTTCAGCTGTAGGCTGGAGAAAAACGTGGCTGCATGATGGACGTTGTAAGTAGGTCAACGGAAAGAGAGCCTAGCTGGAGTTGAGTTGGGACAAGCAGCAACCAACATGACTCGCTGTAATAAGAGACATGTCAATCATGAAAAAATGTCCCAAAGCTCAATGGTGCATTCTGGCAGTCTTTGTCAACTTGTCAAGTCAAAAGGACAAATAGCTGGGTGTTACTCCCATAATTACCAGCCAGGACAGCAAAACTATTATTGTTTCAAAAGTATACTTATCTTCACTGTGTTCTGCGTTATACAAGCATATTGTAATAATGCAAGAGTTTGGATTCAGTAGTTGAAAGAAGAATTATTTGTTTGTGTGCAAGATACGTTTTTTTTTTTTCTCCATCTTTCCTTGACACCTGCCGAGCTTTATCACATTTTTTCTTGATTTCCACTCAACTGACAGCACACTCATCATGGTTCTCTGATGACGCTTGTTTGCAAAAAAAGCACAACAACTCTCACGCTCTCTCTCAGGGGATCCAACCTTAATGTTGACAACACTGTTTCAGTGATTATGCCAAGCCGCAAGAACAGAGTATTCTGGAGAAACAAGAATAATAAATTGGAAATATTGTCTCAAAATACAGGCAGCTTTAGTATAGAAATATCACGTCAGTTGACCAAAATTGTATATAATAAGTGGACGTAACATCACACATTGGTTTCTGGACTTTAGTTTTGAAGTATCGAGTTCTGCATTTTGGCCATTGCCATCTTAGTTTTTGGTTGCTGCCTTTTTGTTTTTTTGAAACCAGAAGTGACCCGAGAGGGTGGAGCTAAGTACAAGGATGCTGAATAAAGACACGTTTAGACTATTACTATTACTACTACATCACAATGCACTTTCAAATTAAACTGACAACACGCAGCGAAAGCTTCAAAGTTATCAGACGAAAACAACAAAACTCCCAGACCAGACAACACCATGATAGCGACCCGTCAATCACACGGTAGCCACGCCCTGAAGGATATCTGCTTCATGGTCTATTTCACTCTTCTACTGTTGAACCCTGCTGCCAACACTTGGTAGCATGAACACACAAACAAAGAACATACAACCCACTCAGTGATGCTGCCTGCCTGGTAGCTTCTGATGCTAGCAGCCAGTGGAGCCCCTGCACATCTTACTGCAGCAACACTGCAGTATGGTATATTAAGATCATACTTTATTCTATATGCATGTTCACTGGCGACTCCCAACAGACGTGCTCTGCTATACTTGGAATTCATTTCAGAGGTGTAAATGTGATGAGTGATCACATGTCCTACACAGCGACTGAACTCCATTAGACATTCAACACTGGGCTATATTCATGTGATCACTACCTCTAAGCAACCGCAGGAGTCAAAGGTTGCCGCTGACAACACAGAGCTCCCTCAGGCCGGCTGGATGATACATTCTCCCATAGTGTATTACTGCTATGATCAATCAGACACTGATTGTCTCTCTATGGGCCTGATGGAAGAGAGCCAGGTAGCTGAATGTTATAGAGGCTGGCACGGGATCAGGCATGCAGCTCAGTATATGGAGAGCAACTTCCAGCTCGAGTGTGAGAAGAAGAAAAAAAGTGTTTAGTTGTAATAAGCTTCAAACTCAGACACAGGGCAAAAAGTCTGCCACCGCTGTTCTCATTCTGATTCAATCACTAGGGCTGACTTATTTTCTATTTTAGTTTTTAATAGAAGTGACTAAGAGTGTCGAAAGAGGCTTATATTAGAAGCACCGCATTAAAGAAATGTGTGAATTCGGGGATGATTAATGCCAGAGAATTCTGAGAGCAATACTCAATATGCTAGTCAGAGCGTGACTTCACACAATCACACTTCCCCAGGAGTATGAAAGGAGCGAATGAACAAAATGGATGAATACAAATCTGAATTAAATAAGACATCCATATGTTTTTTGCTGTGAAAGTGTATTCAGAAATATAGGGGCTGCTTGGAATCCTCTACTAGATAACAGGCTGACGGCGGGTCACCGGCTGGAAAAGTTGTGTCTGAAATATGACAGTGACAATGAGTGTCTGACAATGGCTATCTGATTTGTATTGTGCTCACAATTAGCGACCGCACGGAGGCTGCCTATCCTTCAGCAGATACAGAGTGTCATATGTCTGGTGGCAATGGGGACTGAGGATGAACGCTGCCCCAGCATGTGAACGTCTGTCACAATGCCATCAAAGGACCTTTGTTTGGACCTTTGTTTGTGTTCCTGAGCCCTCTTTTAGGCTTCAACCAGTACCTTTTTATTTATTCACTGAAACTATAAGATAGTTGAACATTCTTCACACACATTCTTTCTCTATTGACTATTTTCATGGCACTAAATACATGTTATGAGCTGTTTCTCATGTTAATTTCAATGTCAGGCATGAGCAGCCTGTGAAATGGTATTTAGTGCTTGAGACACTGGATAGACTACACATGTAGCTATCTTACACTTATAACTGAATTGGATGGCCAGTGATCTCCCGTAACAAATGTCATTCATTTTGCAGTATTTGGAAGGCAGTGACCTCCGGGACTGAAAAGTGAAGCCAATAATGAAGTGACTTAAACTTGCACTCTCAGGGGACAACTCCTCCGGTTGTATAGAAGTCTATAGAAAATGACTCTAATTCTCTCTTGATTTATTACCTCGTAAACATGAGTTTATGGTCTCAATCTCTAGTTTCAAGTCTTCTATAAATCTCTCATAGACATGGGTTCTTGGCCCTTAAAATGATCAAATCCGAAACAAAAAGTAATTATGTACAAGCCAATACAAAGGTTACACCTTAAAATGACCTTGTTGTGTGTGAAAGTCATTCCTTAACCCTGGTCTTTCATTTCTAATCATCAGGCTGTTACTGTGACTAATCTCTTATCGTGATTCCATGTGACCTCTGACCGTGACTCTTCTCTGGAGGATGCTGAGGGTCTAATAATGTGGGCGGACTGTTTGTCCAGATCAGAGGGGGAATCATGGAAAGGTAACAATCCACAGCAAGGTGAACTGATCCGAGACGTGTGCCACAAAGACTGTCATCACGACGCTCAATGACTGCCTCAATGTTGCAGGTTGAACCTCCTCGACACATCGCGCTGTATCTCTGCTGAGTTACAGGTTGATAGGTCCTAATGCATTGTTTCCTCCCCCACAGTTAGCTGGTGCTCTCTGGCTCAACACTTTATTGGATTCATGTCAAGCTTTACATCCACAAGCATGTCGGACGTAAAAAACAATGGATCTTCCCGACGATAACCAGAGCGCTTTGATCAACAGCCTTTTTCTTTGTCATTTCAGATAATGTTATCAATGAGCAGCATTGTTTGGAATTTTCAAAGCCGTCAAAATAAACATCCGTAAATGAACTTCAACCAGAATACAAATCAATTGAAAGGTGCTCTTCCTTTGCGGCTTTGGCCTCTATGCATGCTAATCTATCGAGAAAGGCTTTAGCCAATAGTCACGTTTCTGACCTTGTTCCAATAAGAGCAGGGAGACTAAAGAGACATGCCTTGAACAAGGAAGGGGAGTCTGCACATACATTCCCCTCACTGAAAACCGACAGCGCATATGCTGATGATATTTCTATATCCATCAGGGTTTGATAGTCGGAGAGAGATGTTTGTTAAATATGATCAAACTTGCCATTCAACCTTTGAGGCAGAGAAAACACATCATGTCAGTCATTTTGTTCACTCTGATTCTTCTTCAGCTTCCACCTCCAGATCAGCTCAGGATGAGAGTGGGAGGTCATAGTTAATTCAATCATCTGTTTGTTATCCTGGTCAATCCACATATGCAGCAGGTCAGTGATCAGATTTCTACCATAGTCCCATTTTGGAAGGATGGTTTACTTATCTTACATGTATGAGTGATACAAGAAATGGCTTTTCCCCCCCCACAAGTCTCTTTGCAGAGGCAGATAAGAAACCCGGTTATGCATAGACTGTGCCTACCTACGAAGCAAAATAGTACACTAACAAAACATTCAACGGTTTAAAGATATTCACTTTTGTATTCGGGTCACTTTTAGATTTGCTCCCATTTGCAGTGACACGGCAGCATTTTTTACTTTGTGTCTTTTTCTCTGTAGCAAAAGTTGCTGAGGCTTGTTAGTATGAAAGTGTGTAGAGCCATGTGCCACACCAAACTGAGGCATGAGATACAAGCCATCAGTCCATCAGACAGGTGGGCATTAAACCACAGTCAAGGGGTCTGCAATCAAACTTATTTGAAAGGGAAAATGAAGGTGGACCCTGAAACTATGCCCTGAAATGTCAGTTACAAACAACTAACTGCTTCAACTTTGACCTGCTGATCCTACCTTTGTGGTGCACTGAGAGTATCTAACGTGCCAACTGATGGTTTGTGAACAACCTGTGCTGTTTGACCGTCCTTCTGCTCGTGTCTTTCGCTGTGGAATCTATTTTTAGCCATGTTGCCACATTTGGAGATCTCGAGTACCATGTTATCATTTCCAACTAAAAGCTAAAAGAGAAGAAAACCAAAGTTGTAATAAATCAAAGTTTTCCTTTAAATTATCCAGGAGAATTGTGTGGTTCTTTGATGAGGGTATTAGAAAAACACTATGAATAGGAATGTATTCGTTGTGTTAAAATACCCACCAATTCAAGGTGGTAAAACAAGCAAAATGAACACGTTGACTACCATTGTGATTCCAGGCTCATACCGTGACAAAAAACAGATGAGAGCAGCAAGAATAGCTGATTTTCTTTTTCCTTTTGAAAAACAATCCACAAAATTCACAGTGACTGCAACTAATGGCAGCGTTTTGCTTTTAATGGATTCTCCGAGGGTTTGCCGTAATTGAGAAACACATTCGTTGCATTAATTTTTTATCCCGACACCAAACGCATGAGATTATTCAGCTCCAATTGGAGTGAGAAAAGATAATGAAGTTGGAGTGTGACAAAGACAAAATGGTGATAGACAAAGAGTCAGAAAAAGGGACAAAGCACAAGAGACAAAAAAAAGAACAAAGACTGAAAGATGGATAATGAGAAAATCATTACCTCAAATTCTGTCAACTAATTAAAAGCCTCAAATCAAACCTGACACTTTAAGATACATTGTATAGCCCATTCCTGTCACAGCAAATTGTTTCTTGACAAGCAAATCCCACACACAAGGCAGACATGCAGACAGACCATCCTCAATAATCAAAGCCCACCACGGCTCTTTCTGGGGAGTGCAGCACTGCTTCACAGATTCCAATGAAGTCAGTCGGGTTTCAGTATCTGTTTCCATTAGAGACAGAGGCAGACAGAGGGTGGGAGAAGGGCACATCTATCAGCCCACACGGGAGCAGAGATTTCCCTCTCTATTGGAATAAAACTCCTTGGACACATCTTCCGTTCACATTTTTCTAAAATGCAACCAGTTACTATTGATAAGTGGAAGTAGTGCCGCAACACCTTATAGGGAGAATGTTGGGTGGATAGAAGGCTCTCCAAAAGGCTTCTGCCACATTTTCACTGAATGGCAAGCCAAGGCTCTCGTCAACTCGACTCACTCTTTTCCAATACAAACAGTTGTGGATAGCACCTCGTACCTTGTACTTTTTTCGGTACCACTTTGATGGAGGTTCTAAGCGAGCCACAATTCAGAGTTAAAACACTGCAGACCACTGATTGGTCAGAGAGAACCCACCCTGGAATAATCACTTAAAAATTCATTAAAAGTTCTGTTTATTCGTGAAGATTATCTTGCTGAACAAGTGTGTAAGTATCATAAATGTTTTCTGCAACAAGCCAAAATCTAATGTCAAGATCCCATTGGCTTCTTGTCCTGCAGCACTCGATATTGATAGTGAGTTTCAGAGTATGACCAATGAGAATTACATCATTTCCTTCTCTTCCCTGGAAGAAAAGTGTCCATCCCGTACAAACCGGAATCTTGATAGCCTTGCTAGCATTCAAGCATACATAATCTGATTCTTAACATGCTTTTCACTTCTTCTTTGTTATGCACCCAACCCCCCTAATGGCTATACACCCCTCCAGGTTGTAAGGTGTCCAATAATTTGAGAACCGCTACTCTTGACCACAATGGGGACAAATCCGAAAATACTCATATGAACTATTTCTTTCAACAGTGGCCTGCATTTTTAAAAACCCTCTGATGATTAATGGTTTCCTGGTGACAGGGCCACCGGATCAGACAAATAACCCATTTTCTCAGTCAGGTAGGGGGACTTATTGGCTCTTTTTTTATGGAATTTCCCCACATGTTTATGTCAAGAAATCAAATCTCTGAAAGAGAAGCACTTAGAGACTCCCCAGCTGTCTGAATGTAGTTTCTGACCCCTCGGTCTGACCTGCCTACCTGAGCTCTATGGTTTAAACAGACAAATAGCTTCCTATTCACAATGATGAATAATCATCAGCTCAACAGACACATGTAACAAACAAGCTCTCACATACCTATCCGATCCCACTGAGCTGTTTTAAGCCCAACGGTTCACATACTCTAGCTGTAGACCATCATTCAGTTTCTTGCTAACATCATGTTGTTGGACAGAAAGGAGTCTCTTTCCTGCCCAAATTCTTTACATTCTTCCTTGAAAGCAAGGGCCATTTATAGTGGATGGTCCGAGCTTATTCCCATGGCAGTGCCTTTCTAGAAATGGTCTGTTTCGCGTTGTTTCACCACAGAAGTCCCTCGCTGAACAAGAACATGGGCGATATCTTCTTATCCAAATAATCAACTGCCCTGTTGCCTAACACATGTGACGTTGATGACATCCCAGCTCCCACGTCCCTTTGCCAACAAAAATAGAGATTTCCCCAAAGTCCTCTCAATGGGAAAAGCATACCGTTTTCCCATTCTACGTCACACCACCAGACTACAGCTTCTCTTCTAGTAATCAAGGTTAATCTATTGTCATTCTACAACACATGTCTGCACAATGAAATGAAAGTTGTAGTCCCTTTATGATACACAAGAAAGAAAAACCCAACTCAGCTAGTTTTGATGGTGGAGTGAGAGTCTCACAGCCTGAAGAGAGAAGCTGCTCTGTAGTCTGATGGTACGACAGCTGATACTGTTTGCCAGACAGCTGCAGGGCGAACAGGCTGTTTGATTTCTTCTTTTTTTTTTGGTGAAAATATAATCCGCTACAATAAAAACACCTTCCGGTTGTTTTTTTGTGTGACTGGTGATGACATCATGCAATTCATGCCGTTGAACCCGAGTTTCACTTAAACGGCCCTTTCAATGCCAAGCGAAAGCATGAAGATTAACACGCCCAGTGGTAGAGGTCGAATTTGGCCGACGATATGCATTTCAAGTTGCGTTATATTGATCGGCTTTTTTTTACTTTTCCAAACTATCCTATTTACATCGTCCTTTAGAAGTTCACTACCGTTCAACCTCTACTCAGTTAAATGGTAAATAGTCTGTATTTGCACAGCTCTTTTCTAGTCTTCAACCACTTTTCTAGTCTTCGACCACATCATTCACCCATTCACACCAATTCACACACTGGTGGGAGGGGCTACCATGCAAGGTGCCACCTGCCAATCAGGACTAACTAACATTCACACACACACACCGCTGGAACCGCCTACGGGAGCAATTTGGTGTTTAAGTGTCTTGCCCAAGGACACATCGACGTGGACTAGCAGAGCCGGGGATCGAACTGTCAATCCTCTGATTGAAGGACGACCCTGCTCTACCACTGAGCCACAGTTGCCAGTTTATTAGGTACACCCTGCTGAAACTAATGCAGTCTAAAGCCGAAGTTGCAAGATTTTGCCAATTTCCGTGTACTTTGCATGGATGTCAGCATACCGCCAATTTGTAGCCTACCCGGACAGGTCGATGCACCCACTACACTACAAGTGGTAGTGTGTGGGATGTACTGCACATGTCCCCAAAGTGGACAGTAACAGAACTACTATGCATCTCTGGTGTCCAGCTGTCCGTGTCCGTTTGGAAGGGTAACCCAGGCTTATTACAACAGCCCTGCAATGCATTCCACCTTCAGGATAGTTACAATGTTCAGCTTTAGTTTAAACCGTTTTAGAGGTATTGATTCAGCTGTATGATCATTAAGGAGGATGACGTTTGTGGTGCTGTATTGCTTTTTACTGGGAGGTGTTCCTTATTGATTTAAAGAAAATGCCTAACACAAACACAATGTCGGACTGGTAATGAATATGATTAACAGTCTGGATCTCAGCAGGTCTATCACATATAGAGTAAAGGAATCTACCAGCCAGGCACAGCATCAACACGTCTGCCGCATCAACACTAAAACGCTGTCTTATCACGAATTCAATAAGCAATGCGACTGCCGGCTGCAGACACAGGAAAGGTTCCAAACAAGGGGTGACACAGATGACACGGTTAAAGTTCGGACCATATCAAGGTGTTGAGTCACGGATCGGATCGACAGAAATCAAAGTTTTTAATAATCCATATCGACTCACACAGAATTTTTTTATTATTGTTTTTTCACCACCGTTTCTAAAATAAATTGCGTCCGCACCAAAGCCAGTGTTAACAGTCAAGGATTCTAAATGTCATCCTTTTAGTTTGTTATCGTCATCTATAGTGGCTATTTGCATAAAATACACAATGCTAATGATTAGATGATTAAAGATTGTATTTTTATCATGGTCTTTGGTCGACAGGAACACTGTGATGGTGTTATTTTGCAGACCTGGTCAACATATTGATTCCTCTTACATTCTGTTCTGGTGCACTCGCACAGAGATAATCTGGTTGGTGCATTTGGCGGAGTCTCGTTTCGGCCGTCCGGAGGAGCCCCATGTGACGGAGACTGACCCTGGGGGACGTCTCTGAGATGAGAGGGAAAACCACCCCGCTCCACACATGAATATATTACACACCACATGCACTGAGTAACGGCAGGATCACGTCAAGAAAAAAAAAGAGGAGAAAAAAAAAAGGAATCAACTGCAATGCAGTCCTGACAACATCTGGCCAGGACAAGACCTTGATGAATAATTTGAGTTGAAAAATACGGCGTTCGACACTGCGGTAAAGCCCTGAAAACAGGATGACACCAGCTCCCAAACATCCACTTGTTTTCAACCTACCTCGTCAAAGCCGCTGTCCTCTTTCTTGAAAGCTGCAAAACAGAAGAAAGGAAGAGAGAATCAGACAGTTGCCTGTATTGACATCTTTTGAAGAACGAACCAAATAAAAAGAGTCTTAACGGTACAGATGCAGCACGTAAACCTTGTCACTGGAATTCATTCGGCACTCGTTAAAGCGGTGCAGGTCTGGGTTTGGATGGAGCTCACTAGTCCCTGGTGTCAACTCACTTCTCATCATGGAGTTTCATCAGAGGAGTGCAGAGAGCAACATTAACAGGGACGGAAACATCACTGACACATTCTACAGTGGGTGCAAAAAGAAGGACAAAAAAAGAGTACGACCATTTTGTTTTCACATGCGACCAAAAATATGTCATATGCAGCTAAACATATTCATTGATCTCACCGGAGCCTGACATTTAGCAGGCCTGTCTCTCTCTGTGTGTGCGTGTGTGTGTGTGTGTGTGTGTGTGTGTGTGTGTGTGTGTGTGCCATTTATTTGTTCCCCCACCTGCAGTCTGTCAAGACCTGCTCCCTTCTCTGCCTCTGATTGGCTCTGACCCCATATTCCTCAGAAAAGACAAACACTTTGTGTCTGTGTGCTTGTGTGAAACTTCGCCCTGTGCGACCCTAAAAACACACGGCTAATCCAAAACAAAGAGGTTTTTCATCAAGGAAAAATGATGCAGTGCTCGTGAGACCTGACCCCCCCCCCCCCCCCCGACCCCCCCTGGTGAGCTGCCTGATCCCGACCCAGCATCCTCAGCGGCGATGGGCTCATGTGGCTTAGAGCAGCAGTCCACCACGTACAAACAGGGAAAAGAGAAAAACATTTTTTTTTTGTTACCAAGCATCTCCATTAATCTGGGGATTAGAACCTTCTTCACATAAAAGGTGTGTTATGACATCCTAATATCTTGGCAATCGCATTCACATGCGTTAAACCCCACCCCCAAGCTGCTACTCCGGTTAGCTGTCCAGCTGTCAGAGCTGCCATGGAGCCCACACTGTCACTAACTCCACTCTCAGCATAAAGATTAGCTCATTTGGGGGGAAAACTCAATATATATGGAGATATAGCCGGGATGTCAAACCGACACAGCATCTCTAAAAGATGAAGATAGAAGCTAAAGCTACAGATGACATAGTGAATCACCACATTACCTGCAGATCGAGACAAAAGACGATAAAATGAAGTAACAACACTGTTCCTGTAAAGTCGCGAAGGTCTTTATTCAATGTCACAATCATTAACAAGCTAACGCATTCAGTGTACCTTCAGTAGCTAGCGTAGCATACAGGTGCTAACAATGGTTAATGGTGCGCTAACGTGGTTGGCTGGTTCTACTCTGTGATTGGCCAGGTTGCATTAGGGGGCAGGACTTTCCAGGTAATTTGTTCTTGCGATTAATATATAAAATGTTCCGCGTGAACCAAATATCTGAAATTTCCACACGTCAAAAAGTGTATATGTTATGTCTGCATCCACCATGACAATCCACTCGGCTCCTCCCACTGATTGCAGTGTTGCATCAATATCCTTCATATTCATGAGGGGGATGGACCGTTTAACTTTGATTTCTGAATCACTCTCATAGCTCAATAAGCTTGAGAGCATTACTAGCAGGAGTTATTAACTCCTCATGATGATTACGTCGTCTGAGGAGAAAGGCTGATGGCAAAAGGACAGAGTGCGGCTGAGGGGGGCTGCTTCATGGTAAAATGACTTTTTATTACATGTTTATGTCGGAATGAGTGTTTGGAAGCATCGTGAGTTAAACGCCTGCTTCCTTCCCCTCAGAGGGTGAGTACACACACATTCCCCAAAGACTCCCCAGACACTCCAGACGGCACAACCACAGCCACACAAACGCACACTCGATACCATGGATTAGTCTGCAGGTACACAATGGAGATGCTGCACCGGCTGACATGTTGGATTTAGTGCTCATTGTGCAGGAAACACATTTCAAATGTGACATGATTATTCAAACATTATTTCGTCACCGTGGGGATGAACGATTTTAAAGAGACGAAAATGAGTTGTGATTTTTTTTCTGACCGACGTTGCGATGTTTTAAAATTGCAAATATTTTCTACTCATTAAACTCCAGTCCTGTATGTGTGTAGTTTCATATAAAGCATTATCACAAATACGACTTCACCTTGTGGTTGAGGAACGTCTCCTAAACTAAGCCAGGTTTCTAGGAGGTGCCGATTCCGTCTCACTACAAGTAATCTTTATGCTATATTTATAGCCAGAAGCGCATACAGAAAATAATAAAAAAATGAATTGAAGGCCTGTATAAAGGAAAATGCTGAAAAGGAAAAATGAAGGATGAGTAAAAAAAAGTGCTGCTTCTCATCACGTTTGAGAGCAAAACATTAGGGAGCCAAAGCTCTCACACAGAGACATGTTTTCACTGGGAACAATCAGAGCTGCAGAATACAGAAGTGGCTTCTCCTGAGCTCCAGAGCTCTTCTCCAGGAGCTTCACTCTCACATCGGTGGACTTCTTTCACACCACATCCTCAGAGCACCTTTCAGGTTGCTTTAGTGAAGATCTCCGTCTAAAAACACCTGAACATACTTCAGTAACCATGGCAACATCAATCCACATCAATAACAGCCAAGTGGGGACGGTGGGACAGACGGACTAAATATTGAAACTATCGCTGTTATCTAACATGACTCAACGACTTGGAAGCATCATGCATTTATTGAACATGTATTGATTAGTCTATCACACCTTTAGATATTATTCTAACATTAAAAGGAAGGCTCTCTTTCTACCATCTGGGCTCAAGCTGATTGAGTTTGGGCTTTTAGGGAGCAGTGCTCCCTCAAAGGGTTTTGTGAGACAAAGTGAGCGCAGCTACACAATAATCGTTTTTTTATGTTGTTTTAATAATCTTTGGAAGCCAAAATCAGAACCGGAGATCAAAATATAATGAATGGCCAGTACCTTCATAGTTACCCCTGCACCACTGTACCTGTCTGACCAATCAAAATGTGACAGAGTGGGTTGGAGGACGGCCTGCACACTGCCAGCGTCCACCAAACGCCCACTTGTCACCGCCCACTCCGGAAGGAGAGGGCGGAGTTCTCCTGCAGGCTCGGCCCAGGGAGGAGCATCTCCACCCGCCGCCCCGCCGGCGTTCTGAACCATCTCAATGCAACAACGCGTACTCTGGATCACACGTCCACGTCGTGAAGCTGCCGCCTCGCTCTGATCCGGGGGCCACTCTGCGGCTCCTCGGGAGCGGTTGCGGGTTAATTGCCTTGCTCAAGGGCATCTCAACGGCAGTAACGCAGAGTTAATTTACTTCACTGCCCAGATTCCTCTTGCAGGTCCAGGGATCATCAGACCGGCTATGACTTTCATCACTAATAACATTGTTTTGTACTATATGAACCCTGCACCAGTCCACTAACCAGGTTTGCTGCTGTGGAAAATCAAAGCATGCACAGTGCATCATGTCGCGGGGGCCATAACCTGACACGTGACGAGGGCCCGCCCACCCAGGGACCGGTTGGATCAACACTGTCACAAGGAGGTAAACAATAAGGCCGGCTCTTGAACGTGCTTCGTTAAAGCGTCCGTGGAGCGGGGGCCCGAGAGCCGATCGATGCTCAGATCTGTTGATTCGGATGAGAGGAGAGACGGCCAATAGGAGATGAGCGTCGGCAGGAAAGTCAATGCCAATCTCTCTTCTCCGGCATCATCGACCCAAACTCACTCCTGTTCATTTCTCCTCTTCTCTCATAGGCTGCATCCAGCAATTCATTCCACACACATATAGACACACACACACACACACGCACTGCTGCAAAGGGCACTGAACTTAAGATCTCTGCCAAGGCCCTCTGTGTGTTTGTGTGTGTGTGTGTGTGTGTGCCTGTGTGTGTGTGTGTGTGAGAGAGATGAACTGGGATATGATGGCTGCACCTTGACAACCAGTGACGTGATGATTCCTGTTCATGACATACGTGGTTACTTTAGCAGCAGAGCATTCATCAAATTGTGATTTAATCACATAAATATCAGAATTGGTGTTGATGTCTCACATAAGTCTGAAGAAGTTCATATTTTGATGACAGTATTTGAATGGATCCACATTTAAAGTAGAGGAGTGCTCATTTCATCATGTCATACTTCTATCTTGGACTTTTTAATTGAACATGTTTGCATGCTTTAATGTTCAATAAACTATTGTTTTCTCCTCACACCGTCTGTCTGAAGACCTGTGTTCGCCGTCTGTCTTGAAAACGCTCCGTTTTAGCGCCTGTCTCTTTAAGACACCCTAGTCTGCAGTGATTGGTCAGCATATTCCAGTTTTCCGCATCGGAACTGTGTGTCAGCTACACATCACAGAGTGTTTGGATCATTTCACAGTATTATAGCCTTTATACATGCTTTATGATAAATAAAGACATGAGGAATACCCCCTTCGACAACACGGGGCCTCTCATTACATACTTTTTGTTTTGGTCTTGTGTTTATGTCAAAAACTGAACATAAGCCAATAAACGGTTCTCAGCTTGTAAGAACTCTTAATAGCGGCCTCAAAGGTCGAGCCGACAACAACATGAGTCCATCGCGCCTCTTTCACGGGAACTCGGACATAGATGGTAATCGACGATGACGGCATGTGTTGGCATACAAATAAATGTCTGTAGGATAAATGTATCGTAGGATCAAGCAGTCTACATACGGGATCGGAACGCCATGATGAAGATGATGATCATGATGATGATGATGATGATGATTTGAGTACCATAGGTACATCAGCAGCAGAAACGTCAAAGGTGTGTTTGTGGTACTGTGGGTCAGTGGTTAGCACGTCCGTCTTTCAATCAGAGGATCGGTGGTTCGATCCCCGCTCACGGCCACGGTCAAACTCAAGGCTCCTTATCAATAATATTAGTTTATACTGAGCGGAATGCCGTCAGTCAAATGAATCAACTATCTTTGAGTCAAAAAGTGTTTGTCTTTTTTAGTTCCTGTGTGTTATGTGATGGTAAAGTGAGAGGTTAGGGGGCGCAAAGCAAGAAACTGACAGATGTCACCTTGAGTTTAAGGACCGACTAATCACGGAAATCTGAAGATACATTTTTTTTTTTTTTTACCTTCAGCCTAACCCGGCTGGTTTCGTCCTGGGAAATAGGAACGAGAACAGTTGGCTCTACTTAATGTGTCTTCCATAACAGGGACATTTCCCTACAAATGAGTTTGAACTCAAGCTGAGGTCAAGTGCCCTCTATGTGGGATTAGAACTTAATTAAGAATAGATAATGATGAGGATGATGGTATATGTTAAACTACGATGATGATGACGGTATTGCTGGAGAAGCATATGTGACCTGATGGTGGGAATGAAGCAATCAAACTTAAATGCAACAGCGGATCTCCAGGGAAACATTCCATCCCCCGTGTTGTCCTCATAACTCTCTATAAACCACACAGTTTATGAATCGGTCTCCTCGGTCTCCAACAACAACAACACAAAAGGAGCTGAGCTGAAGGAAATGTGGCTGATGTAGGTTTTCCATGGCTGCTAACCCCAAACTGTGACCAGACATCATCCTCTCGGTCGAGAGGGGGCATCCTGTGCTGCTGGAGACATATGCCTCCTCTCACATTACGCACAAAGAGCTGGGAATTAAAAACACGTGCCGTTTACTCACCAATACTCCTGAAACTCTCCGACAAAGTTCTCCTCAACTTTTTCATTTTGCCGATTTTCTGCGGGGGCTGGGAGGCTGGCATCAGGTCGCACATTTCTCTCTCTCTCTCTCTCTCTCTCTCTCTCTCTCTCTCTCCGCGTGTCTCTCTCTCTCTCTCTCACACTCTCCACACACCGAGTTTCGCAGCGGACCGCCCGTGTGGTTTGGAAGCGGGGAAGGAGGACCGGTCGTTCAGCCTGCCCTGCGGGGCTTCTCCAGCGCAGCTGCAGCGCTACTGGCAAACAGGAAACGGAGCCCCCCTCTCTCTCTCTCTCTCTCTCTCTCTCTCTCTCTCTCTCTCTCTCTTTCTCATCAACTAGTAACAACAAATGCCTTCTTTGGGATTTTCTCAAGAGCGCAACTACATCTCCAAAAGAGGCAATAAAAGTCAGAAGCAGCCAGGCATCCGAGCTGGAAACCGTGCGTAATGCGCCGCGCCTCCCCGGTGCGTCCCTTTACGTCAGATTCGCTCTTTCTTCTCTCGGCGTCCCGTTCGCTCCCTGCTCCACCGCAATCTAGATGTCATTTTTGGGATTCTCTCTCTCTGGTTTCGAGCCCCCCCCACACACACACACCCCCGCACCCCCCTCACTCACACCCCCAACCCCCCCCCCCCCCCCCCCCCCCCCCCCCTAGACCCCGCCCCTGGCCGCGAGGATTGGAGCGCCCCCGCGGAGCGCCGCGTTTCCATTCGACCCGGGGACTGGCCGTCAGTGGAGCGAGCTCCGCCCCGTAATGTGTTGCAGGAGGAGGAATATTTTTCACGGAAAAGCCAGATTGCTGCTTGAGACCGCTGCCCTCTGCAAGACCCGAGGTACCCCCCCCCCCTCCCTCCACACACACACACACACACACCAAAATCATAGCGGATCTTTGAGTTATAATAAAGACTAACCCGTGCTCTGTTGTTGACTTATTTTATATGATGTGTTTTTAAAGTACTAAATACAATCCACAAACATCTCCTATTGATATATACCGGAACAGATTAAATTCTACTCTTCCTCGTGTCTTAGATGCACATCTGTATGTATTATTGGCACGCACATAACACGTGATCATATACACTCCTCAACGTGACTCCTCAGCATCATTTGTTGTTGTTGTTCTTCTTTCATAATTGTGCACGTTGTTCTTTCATTAAGTCTTTTTTGTTGTTGCAAAAACCTCCCTGCAGACATTTAAATACCCCTGCAGCCCATTCTGCCACATATGCTACCATATTTCATATCTCAGTTATTTTACAAGAGCATATAGTTGGGATTAAAGCGATCAGAGCTCTGCAAACCCGGCATCATCCCTCTAAATCCTGCAGCAACAGCAGCGGCGGCCGGGGGCCGGGGGCCCCGGTATCCTCTCCGCGTCTGTCACGTCTTTACGCACCGGCTGGCGTCTCCAGAGTGATGGTGTCAGTGCTGCAGTCACCACAGCAGCTGCATGAGGAATTCAGAGGCACCAGAGGAACAATGGCGGATAGCACTGTAATTAATATATATATATATATATATATATATATATATATATATATATATATATATATTTATATATATGTGTGTGTTTGGTTAAGCTGTAGAGCGGGGCCGCATTCCAAACATCTCTGGAATGCAAATAGCTGATGTGGTTTTTCGTGCCTAATTGCTTTGACTGATAATTGAGACAAATGTACAGCTTCATCAGTTTGATTTTGGAGTGAAACCGGAAGCTGTCCCGGTGTGTTCAAAAGCTTCTGAGACTTCTGAGGTGGTATACGTTGCACACTGGAGGGCCCGCCCCCCCCCCCCCCCCCCTGCAGTGGGGATGAGAACTGTGGTGTGGTGGCTATACTTCTGTGGACGTTGACCACGTGTTCATATGGGCTCATTCAGCTCCTCAGCCACTCACCTTTTTACCTTCAATTGTTCCTTGAAGAAAACTCTTCTCTCGTGAACCGCCAACAAACGGAGAAAAGCTTGATGAATAGAAGTCAACGGGGGCGACGCTGCAGGCCAAAACATTGCTTTTCATCAAGAGGGTTCATCTTTCAGACTAGTGGGAAAAAAAAACATCCAAAAGACACATTGAGGAGTTTATTTTCCTTCTTTGTCTAAATGCGTCATTCACTAAAAACGACAATTTGAGAAAACGTGTAATACCCAAAAGTATGCTCTTAAAGTAAGTCATAAACTGGTGAAGTGTCATGTTGATATATTAGTTTTTAGTTTTTAATTCCACCCTATTCACCTGCAATGTCTTCATCATCTCATTCTCCAAAACATGTCCCAGAAGTCTCCGTTCAGTAGCTCTTCATCCACTTTCATTACTCTCCTTAATTATACAATGTATTACTAAAAACATGGAGGAAATAAAACATTAATGGAGTAAATATATTTTGACTGTCAACAAAATGATTAACTTCCAAAATGCATGCAGCTTTAAAACGTGACCATTTGGGAAAACTGAGCTCTCTACGTGTGCCGGTCGTAATCAAAATTTAAAAAAAACAGTGTTTATTTGTGAAGATTGTCACAGAGATTATTTCCTGTAATAATCCAAAAATACTGTGTTGGCGAACACAAAAAAACCCGCCATCTCGATTGATTTTTCAAATATATTTCGAGGGAGTTTATATCATTTACAATGATATGAAATGAGTTTCAGTTACCAGAGAACATTTCAAATAACACGGACACCCAAATGGAGCCAAGATTGCGCAATAGCACGCCTCTACTAAAGCCTTCGCTCTTGTTCACATGCTGGAGCTTTTTGGCTGAAACTGCATCTAGAAGTGCAGTTATGTCATTTATGCTGCGTTTCATATTCAGTTCCATACAGCCGGGAACACATGCGGACGCTTCCACCTCGGCAGGAACCTTTTTTCTCATGATGCACAGAGCCAGACTTGCTTTTTAAATGGAGCTCATTTAAACATTCACACTCTGTACCAAAACATATTTTGTAGTCAGATGATAATGTGTGTGCGGAATAATAATCTGTGAGCTAACAAGGATCCGTAGTGGGGTGACACATATTCCATACGCAGGTCATCCCCAGAATGAAAGAGCAAACCTCGCTGTTAAAAGAGAAAGGAATTTATTTTGTCGCGTCACATCTGCGGTAAAATTGTTATTTCGGATTCCATAAATCAATACTGTATATACAAAATGCAAAGACGGATATTAAACTTCTAATATTTAAAAAAAAAAAAAAATGAAAAAAGAAAACGCGGAGGAGGACATTTCAGAAGACAAAAGAACTCTGCAGTAATGTTTGAAAATCATCCATCCGAAGCAACGTCGCTGCATCCTCAGCCAGAATCAAGAGCCGAGCCGAGCCCCCTCCCCCCTCCCCTCCCCACCCTCTGATTGGCTATTGTTTGAAAAGGGTGAGATGGTGATTTGTGTCCGAGTCGTGTCACTGAGCGACGGCTCCTCAGCGCGTCGGTGCTCGGGCTGAAGGTCCGGAGCAGCCGCTCTACTCGTTCTCAAACTTGCTGTACGGGTGGTCCGGGTCATTCATCAGACCTGCAGAGGGGGGGGGGGGGGGGGGGGGGGGGGCACAGGGAGAAGACACACAAGTTCAAGCTGGATCGGGGGGATGGGGGGATGTTTTTATATGGACACACATTGATGTTCAGTGCATGGCTGAAATGGTTGAATTCATCCTCCATCGGCCTCGCCGTTCTACTTGTTCTCGAAAAATGACTTTTCAACGATCCCTAAAAGATGGAAACCAGCATTGAAGTCGTCCTCAAGTGGTTCGATTCTGCACCTCCAACACATTAATAAGCAAAGCAGATCGAAAAAAAACACAACTGAAACCAAAACAACACAAAAAAACAAAAGAGAAAGATTCTGGACTTTTAGTTGGATTGAGCTTCACATAATGCTCCCATCATGCACCTCCTTTGCCCCGCCAGGGTTCAATGCATGCTTTTCCTTCATTTGAATAAATAATTCATTAAGTATTCATCTTTGGCCAAGATGATAATCGCATTTATTTTTGATCAATATTGAGAGCAACAATGATGCATTTCAGAGCACTGCTCTCTCCCTTCCATGCGGCGCTTCGTTCATGCTCACAAACAAATCTCTGCATTAAAATGAGACGGTGCATCTCCCACAATTAACATCCAATTGTACCAAAGTGAAGTCAACAGAACAACTGTCATGAGGCATAATTATATACTAAAGATAATTCACGCATCGGCATCAAAAGAAGACCAAAAACCATATTCTTCTTGTTTGCTCAAATTGTATTTCTTCGGCTCTATAACAATTAAATTAAATTCATTTTGTATAGCGCAATATCAAAAATTACAAATTTGTCTCAGAGGGCTTTACAATCTGTAACAGACATGCACTCTATCACCCTTCCCCTCTGCGGCAGCGTGACAGCTTCCCTAAAAGTGAAGCCCGAAACATCTGGATCGCCCCCTGGTGGCTGGCTGTTGCCATAGGAGGCGCTTGATTCGATACGCAGCAGAGTTCTTGCTTTTACGCCAATATCACAGGCGATCGTGGTCATTTAAAAATCGTAGGAATAGAAAATAAAAACTCTGGATGGTGATTATTAATATTGATTGTGCATCACACCGCTGCTCCAGCAGGCTGAACATCTCCATGAGTTACAGAAGACTGAACACACCTGTGATCACCACCCTGAAAACTCTGATCCTGAAACATACACGTGGACTTCTTTGTCCGCTTCACTCGTACACAACGTGTTGAACCAGTCGAGTCCACATGTGGCTTTGTACTGTTTGTGTTTTTACAGTCCGGGATGTGTAGACTACACACCTGAAGACCGTGACAGGTTACACTTCCTGTTCAACTGCTTCCTGGAGGCTGGCTGCTCCATCAAGATTTAGGAATAGTTTCACATTCCACTCGGTGATCCTCGACGGAGAGGCGCTCTAAAAGGGAACCCGTTTGTCACAAAGCTCCCTGGACGGTGTTCTCCAGAAGTAAAAAGGAGAGCGGCCTGTGACCCCCGAGGAAGGAAACTAATGAGAGCAGGAGGCCTGAGGACACACCAGCATCCATCACTGTCATGTTGTCTATACACTAAACCACATCACACACACACTTAACGTTGCTAATATGCTGACTAGTGCGATATCAAACATTGCCATATTTATTACCTGTTTTCACCTGCGAATGATGCAGTTTGTCAACATCTGTCTTAAAGCATTTTTTACTCGCTTCATCCCACTTCAGTTCATTCCTAATGAACGACATTTTTTATCGTCATCCTCATCCTCATTTCTTCGGATTGGTTTCCCCGCGGCGCCGAGTCATGAAAGCGGCGCCCGGTGTCACACAACCAGAAACGACCCCCCTAGATGTACAAGCCGATGGGAGTGACGGCATGTCAAGAAACTCATCGGATGCCGGTTAACCTGAAACCACACGGTTAACGTTTGATCAATGACTCCGCCCTGTTGTATACTGCAGGCTGCGCTACCGAGGGGATCGGTCTGCTGCTTCCAGGACCTGTGACATCCTGCTCTGGGTCCTGAACCGGACACTAGCGTCGGCCCCCCGCTGCAGGGGGAATTATGCTGACACCGGTTGAAGCTGACAGGATTTTGTAGCCTATAGGTGTCCTCAATCACCTTGCTTTGAGGGCAGGAGGCGCCTCCCTTCTGAATAACGCATTGCTGGCACGGAGTATGGAAATTAAAGTCAACGACAAAGTCCTGGGATATGCATCCGAGTCGAAGCAGCCGTTAGCGGCCGGTTTATCCGTCACAGGGGAGGATGGATGGAGTCCATCTGGGGGTCACACTACGTGGAGCCATACGTACCGTACTTCTTGCGGATATGTTCGTGTCTCGCCAGTCTCTCCTCGTTCCTGTAAAGAAACAAAAAGAAGGAGGATTTATTTCAGCCTCAGGAAAGAAAAATGTGTAATGCATGAGTTGGACTTCTGGTCTGTTTTGTGTTCACACCGACTTTATACGAATGAATCACGGTGGGAATGTCCCATGACGACATTTGTTTAAAATGGTCATAATTACTATGGGTCACTGTGACCTTTGACCACCGACTTCTAATAAGTTCATCCACGTTTGTGCCAAAGCTGAATAAATCCAGCTCAAGGTGAACTTGATCAAGCACAAGTATTGGACGGGCTTGAGGTCACAGTGACCTTGACCTATGACCCCCCCCCCCCCAATTATAAATCAGTGCAACCTTCAGTCCAAGTGGACATTTAATGCCAAATTTGAGATATCCCGTTAAACAGAATGGACCGAGCCTCTATCTTATGACGGAAACCACACTGTCAAACTTCATAAATACTGTGTGGTTGGTCTGCCCTCCTAACCCTCCAGCCACACCAGTCTGCTTGGAGGCGGACACAGAGCCTCCAGTTTGACCACCCTAAAAGAACCAGGACCAAACAGGTGAGCGCAGCAATCCGTCTCAACTGAGCCAAACACGCCCCCCGTTCAACCCAGAGGAGTGCAGGGAGGCCCAGATGTGTCACTCTCATGTCCTCCGACGCACGCCGGAGAAAAGTCGACGCTTTACGGCCGACGGGTGCGTTAAAATGCCCCGTAGCCACAGAACCTTCGGGGAAAAAACATCATGTAAGATCACAGGAAGGGGGGCTGTGATTGCAGCTGAGAATGAGGATTTTTAATAACCTGTCACACACACTGATGGCTGCAATAAGACATTTTCATGTGTGTAAAGCCAGGCTGGCACTACAGTGCTGCTTCAGGTAATTGTAACCAAGTGATTACATTTAGGCTCGGCGTGCTTTAGCTTACAAAATAGAGAGAAGAGAATGTAGAGAAATGATCGCGAGAACTGTTGATATGATGATTAAACATAAATTGCTGATTCATTTTTGTATGTTCTGCAACAGTTAACAAGGAGAGACAACATTTATTACATGATATATCGTCTTATATCCTGCTATCGTTATCGCATTGATAACTTGATCATATGTTTGCCGAGTATGAAAAGGCATATCTGCGTTCCTTGTGGATTTTGGCATTTAGAGACTGGCTTGCTGTGTGGTGTGTAGTCTTGTTTTTTGGACTTCAGCTGACAGCTCGACACATTGAGCCGGCAGCACCTCCTGAGGACCAACAAAAGCCCGGGAGGAGGTGTTGGTGCTGCGGACCCTCCAGAGGCGTCACTTCACTTCATCTCTGCACAAAGAGCTGCAGTCAATCCGTCAGTGTTTTACTGCCAGGTAGTTTATCTTTGAGCAATCCGGGTGGCTGAGCTCCGCCTGCCATCTGACCCCTTTGTTTTATTGATGGTCTCAAGTTCAGTCTTTTGTCAGATCCTTTTCGAGATCTTGCTAAAAGGGGTTTGTTTTCATTGGAAGCTAGCCAGCAACTGCTAGTAGTACAGTAGTACAGCATTATTAGGACTCTTGGAAGCATGAAACATGGCCAATAGCAGCTGACGTGAAAGAACTATTACGACTTGCCAGATTGAAGACCTCCTATGGGGGTCGTGCGTTCGCCATAGCAGGTAAAACAAATCGCGTTGGCCGGATGACATCATTCTGGCTTCGGGTCTATGATTGCTTGTACTGGGATGCACGTGAACGTTTAGAGTTGTAATGGTTCGTTTCCTCTGTCACGGGGGGCATTGACATTGTGTTTGACTGAATGGAGCAACGAGTCGAGGCAACAGCACAGACGACGTAATGAACATTCCCAAAAGACAGGCCTGAATGGACGTTCACTTGCGTGCGATCCCAGTTTAAGACGGCCAAACAGCAAACGTCAAAGAGCCACTAATGAAAATATGGGATGTCTTGGGGAGTTTTAGTGGTGGAATACCGCTTCAAAAAGGCTTACTTGACAAGAGCAAGCACTAACAACAATACCACAGGAAAATATCTAATTATGTTTTTGTTTATGGCAGTGTCAGCTGAAAGGGCAGGAATATCACTAAGCATTCAAAGAGCTGAAGAGCCGATCCCTCATGGGGGGGCTGGTACTGATGGTTCCCCCCCCCCCAGACCGGACTTAAGTATAGGAGGATGAGGGTTCCGTGCTGTGAGCTAGCCCTCTAGGAGCCAGGCAGCAGCGTCAAGAGACACAAGTCCTTCCCGTGACGGGGCCGATCTCTTCAGAATGTCCTGTTCTCTGCCTCCATGTAGGTCACTGCACTAACTCCGACTTGGGAGATTTGATCAAGCTCACTGCAGGAAACCCAGTAGAGTCTGTGGCACGTGAGAGGAGAGCTCAGGGGAGGCTGGACAATTCAACACACACACACACACACACACACACACACACACACAGAGAGAGAGAGGAGAAGCGGGGATGTTCCCAGCTCTGCAAGCGATGATGAGGAATCGTAGTTACCGACTCTCCTTCTAAACGGGAAGACGAGGCTGAAACATTGATGGGTTTGCAGGAAGCGGGAGGCTACTGGCGTGTTGAGAGGCCCACACACTGGTTCTTTGACGGTGGATGGCGCTCCACAGGACGTGGCCCGCTCTATTTGTGACCACATTACCAAACGGCAGCTGCTCAGCCTCGGCAATCCAATCGGTGGTTTGGGATGCGAGCGGAGGAACGCGGAGCTCCTCCTCTGGGACATGGACTTGTCGGGGCTTCACACACACACACACACACACACACACACACCAGTTGCTTGTATCCCAAACACACATACACAACGGGCCCTTTTGTTGGGGACTATGAGCTATTCGGGGTACTGAGAGGGTAACCCCGCCCCCGCGTGATGTGTTGAAAGAACAGGATTAGGATAGGACAGCCATTCAACCCGATACCATAAGACAGATAGTTTGATTCTATTTGGATTCGACTTGTATTGTATGAATGAACGTGTATTAGCATGATTTGCTTATTTAAGTTGACTTTGGACTCATAATAGAACTTTTCATGTGAACATTACTAGCAGGAAAAGAGAGTGGAAACAAAAAGGCCTCCAACAGCAAAGAGTTCAACAATCAATCAATAATCAAAGAATCTATTGGTTGTTTGGTCGAAGCAAAGTCAACAAAAAAAAAGCCCAAGATGGCGTCCGGAATTCAAATAAAATCAGTTTCCTGTCACAGAGTAAAGACACCAGGAAATACTCACATTTAAGAAGCTTTTCGTTTTCCAAGATTTGTCGAATGTAATGAATAAAACTTGTATGACTTTAGACGTGATCTTTCTATTATTCACACCATTCTGTATTCTGAATAACGTCCTGCTAATATTGTGACATTAATCAAAGTCATATCTACCAGCCTAACGCTTACATCGTGTAGTTAAGAAAATAATATCTAATTGTTTTGTTTATTGTGACCGATATTGAAATTATGATATGATTTGTGATGTAAAGTGTAGTTGTTGGCGAAACAACTTGAAGGAGATGTGTTCACAAAAATATTAAAGATATTAAGAGATATTATATTATTAAAATACTAATGAAGAAGGAAAAGACACTTTTATTTTCTGACCATTTGAAGACTATATTTAAAGACTATAGATGATAAAAAAAAACAAGTGAATGGATATCATTTAGAATTTTGGACGGTTTACACTTACAGTAGAAAGTATTTTCTGGGACGGTGGAGTCTGGAGCATTCCTGTCAATTATAGTTATTGCATCGCTAATAATTCTGACGTCATCATTCTCACGTGCAACATATAAAAATGATCACGGTGTGCTTTTGGATCTGTACTGAACAAAGATGCTTTGCGAAGGTTGTCGAATATGATGTGGAGGTCAGGACATCTCTGCAGCACAATATTCCACTTTTGTGGAATATTGACAATAATTGACAATAATTTTGACACAAATTGTGTCTGAAACAAATATCCTCCTGCCATTTAAAAAAAAAAACGTTGCAGCTGACCATATTGCGAGTTTGCCCGAAATGTAGTTTTCACAAGAACCAGAGGGGAGCGACACAGCATCGTCATGACGACCAAACACACAAAGACTAGCATGGGTATCACTTGAAGAAGGTTTGAATGCAGAGAATAATCTGCGGCGTGAAGCAGGTTATTTAAAAACAACCCGGTTATAGTTATGGCTCGTCAGCGACGGCTTCAAGCGCCCTCTACTGGAGCCTGGAGGGAAGTTCTTACCACTCATCAGCGCGCCTTCGGAACTCCTCTCTCTTCCTGTCAAATATGTTCTCATCTCCGTCAGCAGGCCTGACGACATAAAGACACACAAAACAGACTTTCACTACAGAACCAGAGGACCACAAAAAAACCAATCACATTCGCTCGAGGGAGCTTCGTTCCCACAGAGCTCGACGACATTAGAGTAACAGTGAATCACGTTCTCTGAAGAAAGCTTTGTGTCCGATTCATACTTTGTCTGCAGCTCCGAGGAGGCGAGGAAGAAACCGACGTTGAAAATGAAAGTGGGAGCTTCTGTGCTTCACCTTTGATAACGGAATTACCTCATTTAACGGAGGCGGAGCCATCGGGAGGCGAGAAAACTAACGTACAGGGTCAATTTGAATGGACGCTCGGTGTGTGTGTGTGTGTGTGTGTGTGTGTGTCAGGGCTTTTCCTCAGGTGATAAGACGGCAATGAGACTCCTACACCCACAGGGCTGTCAGCGTGTGACGGTCCAGCCTGCAGCTGATTGGCTGACATGACAGTTTCATTTCACTCTCCGCACACGGTCGTCTCGTCAAGGACGCTAAAATGATGAGGCGACCAGAGCTTTTGGCCCCAAAGCAATTAAGACTTTCTTTCACTTAATCTAAGAGGTAACGATATAGAGCACTAGAACTCTTTATCAGCATTTTAATCCATCGCTTTGTTTCATATGGAATATGACCTGAAGAAGCTGCTTTGCGTCTTCGCAATCACTTGTTTTGCTCACATGCTCAAAATTCCAGTGGTTTTCAAAATTCTTTTCACCAGACACATTTTTTTTGTGTTGGGAAGTGATGTTGTTATTTCATTTAAGATGACTGGTGTGCTTTTGTGTTAAAACATGAAGCCCATTAACTTGGACATAGAAAGAATAGGGATGCACACATCTGTTTTTTCCAGTCCTGACAGCAATACGTGGGCTCATCGATCCGATACCAGTGTTTATCGATAGGCTGCACGCCTCACTGTGTGGAAGGGACTGGGCTCATGCTTTTATGTGGATAGAAACATCAGACTTGACATCAATATTGCTTTTCTAATGTTGTAAATATAAATGTAACAAATAAATACTAACTGAATTAATATTAACAGCAGCAACTTACATACAAATAATAATTTAAAAAAAGGAAATCCCAGATCAAATACATTTGATACACACACATATATATATATATATATATATATATATATATATATATATACACACACACACACACATACATGTATATATATATATACATACATATATATATATATATATATATATATATATATATATATATATATATATATATATATATATATATATATACACACACACACACACACACACACACACACACACACATATATATATATATATATATATATATATATATATATATATATATAAATAAAAGTTACAGTTGCACTGACTGCCACTGACTTTACCTTGTGCTCCTCTTCTTGGAGTAGTAGCAGCAGCAGCAGCAGCAGCAGACAATAATGCCGATGAAGATGGCTCCAGCCAGGAAACCGAGGGTAATGAGCAGGTCTTGAAAGTTCACTGGATCACACAAGGAGACACATCGTTAATACTCGGCTTCATTATGAAGGAAACCCAACACTTTAGCTCCCTCTTTCCTCGGCGGGACAGTTCAAGCTCCACTTGTGGGGCAGTGGCGCCACCTACTGAAGTGAGGGCAACACCACAAGCCACCGGACGGAAACTCTTAACGCTCCACTTGCGATTCCAGTGAAAACAAAACTGAGACTTGAGACTTTGAGTCAAGGCCAGGATCCCTGCAGCAGCAGAGCAACTGTTTATCAGTTATGGCGGGTGACGTGTATTAGTGATAAGACACAGCAGGGATTAGATCATTACCGTGAGACCATGAATGCAGGCCACAACTCTTCAGCCTCCCACCCACAGTGAGACTAACAACTCAACCAGACTAGTGCACGACGTCTTCGCAGCCGGACCCTTCTCTTCGAATCCACAGGAAGCCCCTTTTCTTAAAAACAGTACACAGTTTTACAGTATAGTCGGGAGTCCAGTCCAGACATGGCAGGAATGATAAAGAACAGCAGGGACACGGATTTTGGCACTGGGAGAAAATTGACAGACGTGGAAATTCGTTCACTCTGACGAGCCAACGGTGCAAGTTAAACATGTCAATATTACAGAAGCTAAGGAAATGACTCTTACGTTTTCAAATTGCTCCATGCACGAGCTAGTTAAAGACACAAACACTGATCGACGAAGACCATGGTGTTTAAAGTGAAACTATAGTAATAAGAACTTTATTTATATAGCACCTTTAAAAACAAGGTTTACAAAGTGCTCTACATAGAAGCAAGGAAAAACATAAACGTAAACATTTCAAGTAAAAAAAAAAAAAACAAGTAAAAAAAACAACAAGTAGACAAGTAAACATTTCAGAAAATACAGGAGGCAAAGGAGACCGTGCCATATAGGCAATGAACACAATAATGGAATAGAAAAATACAAATCCAAAATAAAGCAGAACAGAAAAACTAAAATAGGGGAACCAAAGAGCTGCATAAAAGGACGACATCTTGACTTTGGAACGGCCAGAAGGGCCCCACCGGAGGATCTAAGGCTGCGAGCTGGCTCATATGGGGCTAACATTTCAATGATGTAGCTTGGGGCCAGACCGAGGCGCGCTTTAAAAGTGATCAGCAACATTTAAAAAAATAATTCTAAAACAAACAGGGAGCCAGTGGAGAGTAGTGCACATGTTTAAATGATCAAACCATTATGTCTAAATAATGCCTACCCTCTTATGTCTAGCATGTCTTTGGGTAGGGCCACTCTGCATCTCCACTGTATTTATCTACGTGAATTAACTGAGCTTTGAACCTTTGAGGAAATGCCAAACACATGTTTGGACACATTTGCATCCACGAAATCCCCTTTGCTCGATAGTTTCCTCATCTGACTGACTGCTCAGATATTAGGGGAACTCCACCGTCCATTGGCGATTATTTTTCTTTTTCTTTCTGGATCTACTGAGTATGTTTTGGTGTGCGCAACCATGCAATGGTTGATTTCGATGGAACCCGAAATCGATCACAGAGTCCTGCATGAACGAAATACAGGATCACGAGCTGATCCTGGAGAAACGGGAAGTGAGAAGAACACATAATGTTGTCCGACTCCTCTCACGCATCCAGGTACATCTTTGCAAATTGTTCCCCTCGGCTAAAAACAGGCCAGTGTTTGTCTAGGAGAACCACCCTGCAGCTATTTAACCAGTGTGTCATAGCGCTAGCTCATTTTAGGACATGCACCCATACACAGACATTCTGCATCGCAGTTACTTTTCTTTTTAGTTGCACTGTGCTTATTTATATTGACAGCTTTCTTATTACAGTATATATTCTATATATACACAGTTCAGATAACGAAACACGCACAGCCTATATTCCCCCAAGAGTCAAAACCATGAAAGTGAAACAAGTTACAACAGTTCCTTTGAAACCTTTGTCATATTTACTTTTCAACGAGAAATGCCTCTATACAATACCTGTGGCATAATTGATGGCAGTATTGAAAACTGACACGGGAAAGAGAAGAGAAGACGTACATTTTCAATAAGACGGAACTACTCACACCAGCACGCTCCCCAACGGGCCTCGGACAGCTTGCACACTGAGTGCGGAGGCAGCAACCAGCTCACTGGGTAGTCTGTGCAGTTGTTGGTGGTGAAGCACCACAGACACTGTGAAGACAAACGCGCCATCGGTCTTAATCTTAAATCGGCTTCGATTAAGATCTCAAACATTCTACTTGGTATGCAAACCCCTAGAGCTGCCACGATTGGTCGCTTTCAAATCGATTAAAAATGGCAGACATGTCCTCATTCCAGCTTCTCATTCACGCTCCGTTGGTACTTTGTTTAACGTGACAGCAAAGGGGACGTGGAGGACGATTGGTCGGACAAAACAAGCCGTTGGAAGATGGCAACCTGGGCTTTGGGACATGTTGACAGGGCATTTCCCCCAAATTATTAATCAAGAGGGTAATCACAAGATGAATGCATAATGAAAATAAGCTTCAATGGCAGCCCTTCAACACTTTAGTGTGTGTTCACAGCTAAGTTAGATCAACATGAAGATTATGTCCTCAACAGATGTCATTCAGACTTAAACGCTGTCCCACCAAACTCCATAGAACAAATTGGGCGAATTTACCAAATGGAATTAGATGTATACACATTTAAATAAGCAGTATTTCCACTGCGTAACAATTAATCTAAATCACCTAGATTTGAGGGTGATGGAGGATGTGGTGGTAGGACATACACCTGTGCTTTAGTGGACGGAACTAACTGGCCAGGTGCTTCATGTGCAGATAAACAATGGACCATAACAGGATGATTTATGACAGCAGTTTGATATATTTATTTTTTTATTTTCCTAAAGTACTCTTGGCAACCTTACCCTGACATCTGGAGCACAGGTGCTGCAGTCCTTGTGGGCAGAGCAGGCTGACAATAGACGAGCAGAAACACAAAGTTAGCTTACGTGAAACTAATGCGACACAGAGAACAGAGCAGGTCCCCGTTCACACAGTGACGTATAAACACTATTTCACTGGTTATAACAATGGTGTTACGAGGCGGAATGTCTCCACCTGTCTACCGTAAGAAAGAAGAAAAAAAAACACGGTGCTACTTTTCAAAACACTATTCAACTTACGGGTCGGCGGTGAAGTCGTGGTGCACTCCCCCAAGCTAACGAAGCTAACGCACAGCACCACGGCGCCGACGAACGCCGAAGCGGTCCATGTTCTCACGCGCCCCATTGTTGAGCTTTGAAGCTGCACCGCGGTGGTCGGTAAACACTGCTGTGGTTCTACCGCTGCTGTCACTTCCTGGTTGACTAGGGTTAGCGCGTTTGGTGAGTTTTTACAGCCCGGGCGGGAGGAGTTTATGCTATGTTTTTCTTTTTCTTCTTTTTTTTATTTTTTTTTATTTTTTACAAAAGATACAAAACAACCGGCCACATTTTCGTTTAAAGGTGTTAAAAAGCAGCTAAAAGTGGAATTATACAACTTTTGTTTACTCATTTGGATTCTTTATTTATTTTTATTTTGTTTTTTGATGTATCTGTTTTATTACATATTCTTTTGAACCACATTGCGAGGCCCTCAATGTGATTATTGTACAACACGTTAGTTAATCCGCTTTACATTAAATACAGATGATATACAACAAACCAAGAATACAAATTAAATAATAAAGTGAAGGGAACAACCAACGTGCTCTCTTTTCCCTTTACTCTAAGTGTTGGATAGGCTATGCATTGATTAACTGGTTGGTTATTTAGAAAATAATTAACGTTGTCCTGGCACGTGTCTGTATGAGGGGCCGTTTAGGCCATAACTATTGAGACACTCTCACATGCACTCACTACTGAATCACTTACACACATACTACTGAAACACTCTTACACTCGCTACTGAAACACTTACACACATACTAATGAAACACTCTTACACTCGCTACTGAAACACTTACACACATACTAATGAAACACTCTTACACTCACTACTGAAACACTTACACACATACTAATGAAACACTTGTACACTCACTACTGAAACACTTACACACATACTAATGAAACACTTGTACACTTGCTACTGAAACACTTACACACATACTAATGAAACACTCTTACACTCACTACTGAAACACTTACACACATACTAATGAAACACTCTTACACTCACTACTGAAACACTTACACACATACTAATGAAACACTTGTACACTCACTACTGAAACACTTACACACATACTAATGAAACACTTGTACACTTGCTACTGAAACACTTACACACATACTAATGAAACACTCTTACACTCACTAATGAAACACTTACACACATACTAATGAAACACTCGTACATTAACTACTGAAACACTTACACACATACTAATGAAACACTCGTACATTCACTACTGAAACACACACATACTAATGAAACACTTGTACACTCACTACTGAAACACTTACACACATACTAATGAAACACTCGTACATTCACTACTGAAACACTTACACACATACTAATGAAACACTCTTACACTTACTACTGAAACACTTACACACATACTAATGAAACACTCTTGCACTTACTACTGAAACACTTACACATACTAATGAAACACTCTTACACTTACTACTGAAACACTTACACACATACTAATGAAACACTCTTACACTTACTACTGAAACACTTACACACATACTAATGAAACACTCGTACATTCACTACTGAAACACTTACACACATACTAATGAAACACTCTTACACTCGCTACTGAAACACTTACACATACTAATGAAACACTCTTACACTTACTACTGAAACACTTACACACATACTAATGAAACACTCTTACACTTACTACTGAAACACTTACACACATACTAATGAAACACTCTTACACTTACTACTGAAACACTTACACACATACTAATGAAACACTCTTACACTTACTACTGAAACACTTACACACATACTAATGAAACACTCTTACACTTACTACTGAAACACTTACACACATACTAATGAAACACTCGTACATTCACTACTGAAACACTTACACACATACTAATGAAACACTCTTACATTCACTATTGAAACACTTACAGACGTACTAATGAAACACTCTTACATTCACTATTGAAACACTTACACACATACTAATGAAACACTCTTACATTCACTATTGAAACACTTACACACATACTAATGAAACACTCGTACATTCACTATTGAAACACTTACACACATACTAATGAAACACTCTTACACTTACTACTGAAACACTTACACACATACTAATGAAACACTCTTACATTCACTACTGAAACACTTACACACATACTAATGAAACACTCGTACATTCACTATTGAAACACTTACACACATACTAATGAAACACTCTTACACTTACTACTGAAACACTTACACACATACTAATGAAACACTTGTACACTCACTACTGAAACACTTACACACATACTAATGAAACACTCTTACACTCACTACTGAAACACTTACACACATACTAATGAAACACTCGTACATTCACTAGTAAAACACTCTCACGGTCACTACTGAAATTACTTGTATGAATACATGTGAGACGCTTGCACATCCTCATGTAAGAGCATACATATATATAATTGAAAACAGATAGATACATGTTTCACTTGTATGCATGTAAGCATTTCATATGTATAGAAGTATATATGTATGCGTGTGTTTCTCATATGTATGCGTAAGAGTATTTACAGAGTATGTATGTATGTGTAAGTGTTTCAGTAGTGCGTGTACAAGCGTTTCAATAGTGAATGTACGAGTGTTTCATTAGTATGTGTGTAAGTGTTTCAGTAGTGAGTTTAAGAGTGTTTCATTAGTATGTGTGTAAGTGTTTCAGTAGTGAGTTTAAGAGTGTTTCATTAGTATGTGTGTAAGTGTTTCAGTAGTGAGTTTAAGAGTGTTTCATTAGTATGTGTGTAAGTGTTTCAGTAGTGCGTGTGAGAGTGTCTCAATAGTTATGGCCTAAACGGCCCCTCATATGTCTGATGAATTTGACTTGGTATGAAAATGCATTTCTACTATGATAAATGAAGGACATTGTTGTTATTGAATTTTTTGGTACATCAGAGAGGAAATTTGTTTTGGAGAGAAAAATAAATGTGAATCTTTCTGAGTCTGTTTCCCTGAGGAGTTGCTGTCTCTGTTTACCACTTTCTTTCTTGCTGTGGCGTCAGCGACCAGATCACTCCATTGGACTTTTAATGCAGACTGAAATGAAAAGCTTCCGGCAACCTCGTGTGATCAGTAGGTGGCGGTGTAATGTCACACAAGCTCTGACTCTCTGCTCAGCAGGGACTACAAGAATCCATGTGATGACTACATCTGTCTGTCTGTTGATTGGCTGTTTGACAGCTTCGGCGCTCTCTACCGCTTCATGTAAAGGATGCATGCATGTGTTTCAGTTTGATTCACTTTACATCGTGTGCACTCACACAGTCCGTGCACGGCTGGTGCTGAAATATGGAGCCGATTAAAAAAAAAACCTTCGCGGCGTGTTCTGTTTGTCTTCATCTTCCATCCTCATCACCGCCTGTCCCCAAAAAGGTAATTCGGAGGACACATGGAGAGGAAGGGAAGACATTAAAGGAGGAGAGACCGACATATCAACATAACAGTCTGCTACCAGGCATCCAAGCTCAGTTCAATATTCAGTCACACAAACTATAATGCCACAAACCCATTTGTATCTCCTTTTGGCTTTTGGAGTTCTAAAACGTTCCGAGAGATAGAAGTGAGCAAAATAAAGTGCTTAAAGGAAATTAAATGTCCTAACATTGTCCAGTTAACATAAACTGGCATGCCAATAGCAACTGTGGAAATCTCAGCGGTTATATAAAAGTTAACAAACAGGCAATTGCCTTGGCCAGACAGTTTTAGTGTTGGATTTTATTGGTACTCTGAGGCTGTAAGTTGCCCCTACGCTGTACTCGCCATGGATGTAGGCTCATTTGTAAATGGCTCACTTCCAGTTAGACCCCCCCAAAACACCTATCACACCTCCAGCTCTAAAAACCCCGGGCCCAAAAATGTGTTTGCAGAATCAATTTGATTGAAAAATGAGGAAGCAAGTATATTGTTTTTATCCACACTTAGTCTACCAGGTTGGTCCAGACTGGAATATCAGCCTCACAACCATCAGGGTTACTTGTCTTCTTGGTTTTACGTGGTAAAACACCCAAAAAACAGCATTATTGATATTAATATTAATAATAAACAATAAAATAATAACAATTATTAAAAGGATCACTATAGCATTAAACTAGATTTGACGGAGAATTAAACACACACGTGCTTTTCAAGGACTCGCGATGTGCCGTAGTGCACATGAGGGCGCTGCAGAGCCAGAAGTTAGCATCACACGGAGAGCCAACGGGATTTTTCCATTTTATTTTGGACCATGTAGCAAACATACATTTATGATACTTTTGTTATGCAAGATCATCTTCTCAAGTGAACGCCACTTGTGATGGGTTTTGAAGCCTGAATGCAATCAGCAGACGACACACCACACCGGTCACATGACTTCACGTCGCCACGTTCGGTCGTGGAAAACAAAAAACCCTTAAAAATGTCTTCAGCTTGTGTTCGCCGCAGACTTTATTTCAGGCATTGAAAACCAGAAACCCATTTCCCCCCCCCCCCCCCCCCCCCCCCCCCCCCGCTGCAACCAGACCAATGTCCTCAGTTGGGCCCCTGCAAATGTAACAGAATATTGTTTGACAGCCTTTTTTACGGTCCATCGCTACATGGTTGATTAAATTCGGGGGTAATGTTACCCGATGAAGTGTCTCACGTTTCCTTCATCTTGGCATCTTCATGACAATGTGAATCTTTGTGTGTTGAAGCCTGCACTCTTGTCCTCTGCCGGGCCCGTTTCTGGCTTCGTCGTGGAAAAAAAGGCGCGCGTCTTTGGCTCTCACCTTTTTGAAAGCATCGACTTTGAATACCGGCCTCCGAAAAGCAATATCTCTACATTTCCACTGCGCCCTCTAATCGCTACCTCTCTCCGTCTTGATCGTTGACGGAGGCTTCTCGCTTGACCGCGCGCCTCCATTTGATTTTTTTTAAATGCGCAGCATCAGTCAGCTCTGCTGTATTGGGTGAGAAAAGTTCAAACTTCCGCAGAGTTGCCGTGGCAGCTTTTCCAACAGCTGAGTCATGTTTTATTGGTCCTAATTGCCCGTTATTGTCGTCTCCTCTGGCCCTTTTTGTCTCATTTGGGAGGCTGATCGCTGGGAGATAATGAGGGCTGAAGGGCTGAATGACGGAGCGAGTGTGGGAACGTACAACACAGAGCAGTCTGTCTGGATGATATCACCTTTCCACAGAGGCACAAATGTCTGTCATTTTAAAGGAGGCGGTAATTTAGGAAAAGACATTATCTAGAAAACTATCATTTCCCCCAAAGATTTAATATGAGTTATAACTTATAATAGAAAGTTTGCTGTGTTTGCTTTCCCTTAGAAAGAAGAGGGATGTATATGGCCGTACACTACAGTGTGTAAACCATGCAATGGCCTCATGCAAGGCTAATGACACCTCTTAGCTGTGTCTAAAATCACTCCCTCGTTCACCTCATGGCTGAGCGACAAATTGAGAATTTGGACACTTACTGTCCCACGACTGTAATTTACACATCTCTCAAACGCAACACATTGCATTGTGGGATTGTTAGCAGACAGTAGAGCAGATGCCATGGACATTGGCTTCATTGTTTTGAAATGTCCAATTTATTGCATAACATGTAAACTCACAACACTCAAATGAAATGGTGCAGTGGATGTATGTACATAGCAGGCTGAAGTGGTGTTGAGCCACGCAGGGAATTACGTGATGCCAGCAAAGTCGAGTATAAATAGTCTGATTCCTCCACAGGGGGAAAAAAAAACCTGACCGGTCAAACAAAACTGAAATGACATCCAACCAAACTATATACAGTGTATAATTAAAGGCAGAAATCAATGAATCAAAGGATCTGACAAAAAAAGAGAATAATGTATATATATATATATATATATATATATATATATATATATATATATATATATATATATATAAAAAAAGAGAATTATATATACATATTCATTTTGTCTATGGATGTACATGTAACTATAATAAAGTACAGTAAAACATGCAAAAAAAGGTCCGATTGAAATTAACCATGTTATCAAGAACTCGACTGAGAATATGACCAAACTAATTATGATACAACTGGCGTTCATATAAGTTCATATAAGCTGTGTTTCCCTGCATGGCTGACAGATTAAAGAGAAAGTGTCACGTAGTCCCAGTTCATGACTCAAATACATTTGCGTCACGGAGTTACAGTAATCATCCACTTTTTTTTCCTGAAACATGAATATCAGTCTTTATGAATTCTGGACAATTTCAAAACGGCTGCAGTTATTAAAACGACCCTCTAAACTATGTTGATGAAGAATGTTAAGCTGGTCCTCATGATGCACATCCTTGCTCATGTACAACACAAGCTCCCATAGGTGCGGAGACTGGTAATGAAGGCTGCAGCATATGAATCACACTCCTTTGTGAGCCGTGTGGATGTTTCATGAATGTATTCCGGGTTTCCCTTCATCCATCTATTCATGCCAGTTGTTCACAGAGCCACAGTTACTCTCATGTTGAACATACAGTGCCTCTCCTTCACCAGCAGGTGGAGTAAGGTCCCTGCAGAAGGCAGCCAGTCTTCAGCAGCCATCATGTGGAGACCGACAAGCAAGGGGGAATTGAAGCATCTATTGTTGGCAAATGAGAGTGCATTCTCCTCCTAACATGCTCCTGACACGGACCAGCGCATTGGCTGTCCTCTCTGTCGTTGGTGGATCAAAATGAGGCTTGTCTTCCTTTAGAAATAGCAGGTGTGTTCTCAGGCCTCATCTGTTGAGCACCTGGAACAAAGCCAGCATTCAGTACCTTGGAAATATGTCATTTTATTGAAAGTACTCTAATCTCTTTCATAATACCTTTAAACACTAAGAGTCGATGTATTTAGCTATGGATTATCTTTTCATGAACAACAAGAAGAAGAATACTTGTTTTAACCCTGTGTTGATTGTTCACGTATCTCTTGTTATACAGCAAATATATGAAAGAGTTATTTCTCCATCGTCTCCCTGTATTTTTCCTCAAATGTTTGATGACTCATTCTGCAGTCTGGGGTCGTTCCACATGCAGGTGAACCTGTGCTGGATGAAAGGAAACGGTGGCAGAATGACTGGCACAGCTTGCGCTGGCGGTTGGATGGCATTCATGCTGCCTGAGCTGCAGTGACACAGAGCAGGTGAGGGGGCGGTGTGGGTGTGTGGAGTCCTCTCTCAGACACGGCCCAATCAAACGCAGAGGATCCGATTGAAATCCCTTTGTATCTTCTGTACAGAAGACGCTCTAACCTGTTGTCTCACATCAGGGACTGCTTCTCCATCGTATACTATACTATCAATCTTACGATCTAGAGCAAAGGCATAACGCATGCAAGGCTCTGTGATGAAGCGGAAAAAAAAGAATACAAACTTGTTATACTTCGATTGAAACTTGAAGTCACACTGAGCTCACTTAGCAGTTCCCCTCCGGATTCTTCAGCGGGACATCTTCTTCCCCTCACTCCCATGTCTCCCCTTAATTAATTCTCCTCATTATTGTCCCTAAGTGGGGCGTCTACTGTCTTTTTTTTTTAAAGTCTGTTTAACCAATTTCTATTGTGGATTTCTTCTTTGAGTCAACAGAAAGTTAACAGAATGTGGTTAAAGTCTGTGGCAAACTCACACACCATATCTGTGTATGTGCGGTAAAGAAAGAAATATAAACGGGACTATTCTGGATCTCTTTCGGATTGGAGGTTCGGCGAGTCCGTACGTTCATGATATATTCTGTCTGTGAGGGACTAGATAATGATCCAACACACAGCTTCCACCAAACCTTGGAAACCACCAGTCGTCCTGCAGAGACTTCCCTGATTTGAGTCTCTCAGATCTTGTTTACCAAGACAGGAAATAATCTGCCGTCCCACACCGTAAACCCCAGCTCCAGGCTCTCCGTCTTATACGCCGCCTCCTGCATCGCTATGGGAGCACTTCATGCAAAGGTTTGCATTTCAAGACTAAATACACTCAGGATGAGGGATGGAGACAAGAGAGCAGGACAAAGGGAGTCCATACGTTTGTGGGCAAGAAAGGCAAAAAAGGACTCTTCTTGAACCTGATCTCACCGAAGCTTCCTCTCAAACACTCTGAGGCAAAAGACCATCTGCTGCAGGTCACGAGTTTAAAAGAAGACTCTATCGATAACCTCAACGTTAACGTCAGAGCTGCACTAAGTGCACGACCACAGGAAGAGGCGAGGCCCTTCAAGCCGACCTGGAGCCGGCAGGCTGGGCTCCTGACAGAGGAGAGGTCCCACGGGGAGGTTCAATATGTGTACACCTACAGACGGAGGAGGTAAAGGGTGACCAACAGCATTGATGGGTGAAAAATGGCGTCAGATGGAGATAGAAGGTTTCCGTCCGGCAGCCATGGTGTGATAATTATCACGGCGTTATGAGAAAGAGTTTGTGTGTGTGTGTCTGTGTGTGTGTGTGTGTGTGTGTGAGGAGGGTGCGGTGCTATGCTTGTTGAGGTCAGTCGAGAGGTGCAGGCTAATAGAGGAGCAGAAGGTTGATAACGGCTCAGCCTCAGACCTCCAGAGTCTGCAGCAGATTCCCAAGTCCACAGTCATCAGCATGCACACCACGTGATGCCTCTATCTCTCCCTCCCTCTCTCTCTCTCTCCATCCCCTCACCCACCCTCCTCTTTTTTTTCTCCTCCCTCCTCTCCCGCTGTGTGTCTCCCTCTTTCTACTTCTCCTCTGGCTCAGTGGTGTGTTTCCAAGAGATAAGACCCTTGCTCATTTCACACATGAGCAGAGTGGAGTTGGGTAAGGCTGTGTGTGTGTGTGTGTTCTTTGTGTGTGTGTATACCTGTGTTTGTGTCTGCATGTGTGCGCGTATGAGTTTGCGTGCGTATGTATGAAGGTTATAGAGAAAAAGAGTGCAGACTCCGACTCCCAAGTTTTCTCCACTTGCTGCTTCTTTACTTCAGCTTTTTGGGAGGCGGTGAGTCTTGGAGCCTCCAGAGCGGTCTGGCAGAGAGGGGAAGAGTAGCATTCGTTTCACTGGTAAACTCTCAATATTTACGACCGGCCAGTTTATGAAACCAGACCAAATCATCGACCATCATTGTCTTGGGCTAGCTATGATAAAACACTTTGTTTTGTCACCGCTGCCACCAGGACGCCATGCTAGCCCCTCAACCAGCAGTTAGCTGTAGCAACTAGCATTCAGCCAGCATGAACCTGCGTATAACTCGTGTTTATGGAGTTGAGACAGTCCCCATCCCCCAGGATGTTCCAGTCGCTAGAAAGCTGCTGACTAAGGGTCCGTCTCTTTGAGCTGCCCCCCCCCCCCCCGACCCCCCCCCTCTTCCTGGACAAGTAGTCTCCTCTGTGTTATTCTAACCGGGTTCGGGTCTCACCAGTTTGGTTGAATTTTGCATATTATTGCCCTGTAAAACCAAAAAGAAAGAAAAAGATACTTTGCAGTGTAAATCTTTAAGCCGACCCCACCTACAAAAACAAGGCCAAGTAAAGCAAGCTTTGATTGGACCCAACAGAACTAAAGAACAGCACGAGCCGCATTTTAAATCCATCAACCGATATGCAACGGGTTACAACGTAAACAGTGTAACAAGCTGCTCATCGAGGCCGTACTTGGGGCACAGTGGGGCTTTGATTTTCACAGTGGTGCATTGATTTTCATATATTTTTCCACAGAAATATATATGCGGTGATCCCCTGCCCTCGTGGTTTCTGAGGCATGCTGTTGGGTGGGCTGCCGTGACATCTAGTGCAGACCATCCTGCCCCTCTTCAGGGTGAGCTGTAATACTTAGATGACGCTCTGACTTTTCATCTTGCACCATCAATTGGTCAAACTTGTATCTTGTTTATTACTTGGGTTCTGTGAGATGGCTATCCAGGACTGTGATTGTTCTCAAACATCCACCTTCATAAATATATGAATCCATACTGAAGTAGCCACATCCCTGGGCAAGTGTTTCTTTATGTCTATTGTAATGAAAACCAGGTTGCAGGCAGCTGCAGTTTTTGAACTACAATAGAGGCAAATATGTCAACTAAACGAGTACATTGAATAAAAACAGTGCAAGGACAAGCACAGTGTGGAAGCCATTTGTTGTATTTGTATGCTGAGACACCTGATGCTGACCCCTAATTCATCCTTTCTTTTTTCCAGTTTTTTTCAGGTTGGGGGGGGGGCTGTTGGGTCCATATCAGCGTGTTTAAATGGGAGACTCCATTTAACGTTATGTGCAGATAAATCACAGTTTCAGTGGCTAAAAGTTTTCTGGAGGTAAACGTTGTTCCACTAGACAGCAATTCACATTAATTTAGTGAAGAAACAACATCTCTGTGCTGTAATTTGGACAATTATTTCCTCTCTTGCTTTTATCTGTTCCATTAGTTCCTATGTGTTGCAGAATAATAGGGACAAATGACTATCCTCGCAGTTAACCCGTCTCATCGGGGACAGAGAGAGGACATCAAAACAGACGACACACATAGAGAGAGAGTTATCCATGCAAATACAAGCTAATGAAGAGTCCTCTCCTCGGAGGAGCCCCTTTGTCTCTGCTCCGAGGGTATGGTTTGGTGGGAGGACGGATGCTCACGGCTTCGTTCATCTGCCCAGACAGTCAGGTCCCACGGGGATCAGAGGGGCTCCTCAGACCGGTCTGAGTGGTCTGCTCGGCCTCTGCTACAGTTGGCCGTCTCCTTCCCGGTCCGCCTGTGCCAGGCCACATCGACCCTCACCGTCAAAGCTGGAGGAGGTCTTTGGAAAAGGCCTGTCTTATCTGGAAGCCTCTTTCAAACTATGTGCCTTTTACAGGATGTGCCGCATCCCTGCATGATGGAATTTTGAGTTAACTCTCAAAAACCTCTACGACAAACTAACCCTATTAACTATTAATAATGTGTCAACATTAACAACCTTGTGAGCAGGAATTAAAAAATGATAACAATCTTCTATCCGAGGCTGGATTAACCAACAATGACCCAAACTGCCCCAGACCCCCCCCCGAAAGTGTCTGGATTCTTGAAACGTCAAATACGTGTTGAAGCTCTGGTATCCTGCTGAACATCCGCCCCCAAAAACAATGGCGTGACACCTCCCAGTACTCCATCCCATGCATTGTCTTTATCGGCTTATTCTGTTTGGGGTTCGAGGGCTGGAGCCGATCCCGGCTGACATTGGTCCGAAGGCAGGGTTCCCTCTGGATAGGTCCCCAGACTATCACAGACGCATAATGACAGACGACCATTTACACCTACGGGCAATTTAGAGTCAATCAACCTAAGCTGCGTGTCTTTGGACCGTGGAGGAAGCCGGAGAACCCGGTGGAGAAACCACGCTGCCACGGGGAGAACATGCAAACTCCACAGGGGCCGTGCGGTGCAGCCAATGGATCGAACCCTGGTCCTTCTTGCTGTGAGGCCACAGTGTTAGCCACCACCACCGTGCAAGTCCCATAATTGGTTCTACAGACATTATAGAGAAATCTGTACAATACAAAAAGAAATGCAGCTGGGTGGAAAATTGCCCAATTGGGCAACATTTCTCAGATGAGGTCTACTTTATTTTCAGTGGCCATCAAGAAATTCTGAACATATTACACACATACCTCTGTCAGGTGGCCCTTCAGACAACACAGACAAAGACCGTAGGCAGCGCATTTTCATTAAATTCTATAATAATGTATTCATTATGTGAGTTAGAACTACAATCTGTACACACACACACACACACACACACACACACACACAACAATAGCAAAAATGATTTCCCATTAAATATGTATTTATTTATGTATGTATGCATGTATTTACTGTTCTTTTATGAATTGCAGGAGGAGCTGCGCACCAGTCCCTTAATGGACCACACACCACTGCCCAGATAATGTAAAAGGAGAGTTGTTGTTGTTTGTGGTCTTTTAAAAAAAAGTAATTCATTGGATTACTTTTGAACTGAACCATGTTTGCAACACTAATACTACAACTATAGAAGTTGGCAAATAATAGTATAACTTCCCACCAGAGATGATGCAAGTACAACATAAAACTGAACAAATATTGAGGATTCATTATTATATTATAACGTAGAAAAAGACTTGATGGAATAGTAATTTAAGGCCAGTACATCACTGAGTGTTTGGTAAGAGACAGTGAAATCTCGTGCATGGACTGTAAATAGACTGATCTGGCCCACTCCCTGTTTTTTTTTTGTATTATTATATATTCTGGCTAGAGCACAAGACTGGATTGTGTGGGAAGTTGCTTTGCTTCCATTTTTTTCCCCCCGACCGAACGATAAAATAATCCATATGGAAAGCTTACACTGAGGTGACCATCAGTATGTAAGAATTAGATAAGGAAAACTATGGTAAAAGAAAACCTCGATTGAACCCATAATATGTGTAAACACAGTGCAGCTTCCGGTCCCCAGCACAGCCCCATAGGTTAATGCCTCGAGATAATGCAGTGCTGCCCAGACTCTGAACCCTGTGCTCGGGTACCACGGAGGCCGGGCTTGGCACACCCTATCTCCTGAAGCAGACATCAAGTCGGAAGCCAATTTGTATGCAAACCAAGTGCGATCCGAGCGTGCGCCTCCAACTTGCACGGCCCTCCCTGGTGGAAGCAGGGTAATCGTCACCGGTGGGTGGACACCAGGTCTCACCGAGGCGTCTCGCACTTTCCTGACAAACTTCTCTCGCTCAGGGCTGAGGCAGAATGGAGCAATCCAATCTGTGGGTTATATTTAGAAGCTCCAACTCCAATGTACTTATTACCAGACAGCCACACTGAGGCCTGTCTCCTCTAGGGAGGCATATAATATAGTGCATATCAGTGTAATCACGCACCCACGGTGAGTTATATTAAACCTGTGTCAAATGTTACTTGTCAGCGGCTCTGCGGCAACTGTTAATGGTGGCTCTTAGATAGCCTTCCATTTGGTAATTATGTCACATATATTGAAATCATGCAATTAATCGTCTTGGTCTGATATAAAAGCTTCACTGTATAATTCACGGAAAAGGATCTTCACAGTTCTTTTATTTTTTTAAATCGGCCCTTATTTTCACACTTTTTTCAAGGTTTTTGCCAAAATATCACTCGATATATGTTATGATATGTTCAGTCCAAATGCTGGAATGTGCTTTTTTTCTTCTTCTCCTGATGCAGCGTTCCAAGTCATTTTCAGTGGAAGCTCCACATGAAGCGACGCACTAGCCCTGGACACGTCGCTCCGAGTCAAAAGCTGAGCTGGTCTCAACTACTAAGATGTTTTTGTGTCACCTCGTTCCATTCCATCTAAAGAAAATGACCACGTCAACAAGCGCTGAAGCAATCAGCTCAACGGCGACTCCGCCCATAATGCCGCTGGCCATTTCGTTGCTCGCGTTGCTTCGTAGTGCTAAAGTAACGTGCAAGCGCCACCAGCAGAGAAAAGTTAAGTCATAATAATTTAAATAAGTTTTAAACTAAATCTTCATGATGTCAAAAAAAAAATCTTGAGATTTATATTATTAATATATATAATATTTATTGCAATGTATAGTCTGAAAGCCAGAGAGAGTGAGTCAGCATGTTTCAACTCTGGGTTTCTACATCACAGGGAGACCATGTTAAGATTGATGAAGAAGAAGACTCGTTTTATTAATCCTCAAAGGGAAATGTTATGCTTTCACTCCAGTGATCTATATCTGGGGACACTTACGGATGAGTTGAGGTTATCACGATTACAATGTATTAGTCTCTCCTTTGCTACTAATAATCTTTGTTGATAAACAACACAGGTCAAGAACAGTACAGGAAGTCTTTGGCGATAACTCGAGGACAGAGAAAGTTGCAGGTGAAGATATCATAAACCACATCATCACTGGAAGAATATGTGTGGAAAATACACCACTCTGTTGTATGCACAGCAGAGAGAGAGAGAAACAAACACAAGCTTTAATGCACATAACAATACTTCAAACCTGTAATTTCCCACTCTTTACAAATGGGAGGAATGAGCTCATTACAGCTCCCTCCAAGATAAACGATGGGCTGCTTATGAAAATTAAACATTTTGAGCAATCTCGCAATCTCACGGGGGTCCTCTCAGTTATTAGGGGATCTGGACGATATCCACTCATCCTCGAGTTGAGGCACTTTGACGTGAATGCATTGTGGAGACAGAAATACAGAGAAAACACCAGGTCACGCTATTGCAGATTGTGCCTTTTTGTTTTTCAGAAATTTCCTGTGGGAATCGCCGTTAACAGAGCGCTCTGCCAGTAATGGGTGCTGAGAGGATGTAATTACAGCAGAATGTGAATTATGGACTCATAAATCATGTTGGTGGGCAGGCAATAATGCATACTAGTGAAGAGCCAACAAACAATGGTCTAATTACCCGCCAATTACCTGGTTAATAATGCTTTTCCAGGGCCGGTCTGTTGACCTGTCGCTCTTGCCGTAATGGAACGTGTTAACCATTGAGCGCTCCTCGGCGAGGAGAACCACACTGCAGCGGCCGGACGTTCTGGATGAATGGAACCAATCCGTCTCAGGTCATTGGTTTGCTTTTTACATCGCACAGCAGTTCAAGATGATGTCACTGTTCTTGACTTCAATACCCGCGATTGTTACACCCACAGAGTAAAGGCTGACTCGAGGTGGTCACATCACTTCTTTTTATGGATTGATTTTAAGAGAATAAAAATAAATAAACGATAAATCCGTTGGCTGGTCTTCAGAGGCACATTTACTCGTAGCATCGACGGCCAAGTGAAGAACACAGCGCCAAGCCCCAAGTTTAGATCCCAACCTGCACATGATGTTTGTGTTTCGTGCGTGAAAAATAATAGTGGTTTCATACCACGCTTTACATTTTTTGGTTAACTGTTTCCCCTTTGACATTTGTCAAAATTGTTTAATCTGTTTCGTGAAAAAAAAAGAAAAGAAAAAGCTAAAACTACGGGCCTTACTACTTTTCCAGTTTTGTACATCCTTGATTCCTTTCCTAACCTCCTCCTCTCTTTGCCTCGGTCGCGAGATGTGAGTGGAGGAGACAAGGAAGAGATGCAAAGAGAGAGGAGTTGAGGCAGCAGGCATGTGACACTGTTGCCTCTGAGCCTAAAGAGACGACAATTAAACATGATTTATGTCACAGCTGCATGAAATATGCTCTATAATATCTCTGTCTGCATCATCTGTCCATTGGTAGTGCTTTACTATATTGTATTGTTTTAAGCACTGCATGTGTTTGTAGGAAGTACTTTAAAAATAAAGTGTTATATATTATATATATATATATATATGAACAAATTATAAACACACTAACACACTCCTGTCTATGTAGATGACAACATGAAATACAGCAAATCTGTGAGGATGTTCTTATTGATAAAACAATTTGACGTCGGCAGCTCTTTGCACTCGTAATCATCATTTCCCGATTACAGTAGCTCGACTAGACGGATGGAGAAGGAGAAGCAGGGATAACATATCAATAACGCTTGACGAGCTGGTGACAGCTTGCAGGTGGATCCAAGATCAATATTCCACGAGTCGCAGCTGAAGGCGCGAGGGGAGTTGATCAAAGCCGCTTGTTTGAAGAAGCGTCCCAGAAACCCACGACCCGCTCTGATCCGTCCAGTCATTTTTCTTTTTTTGAAGGAGCCAAAATAGATTAAGTTGGACAACAACTAAAAACACAGCCAGAATTCTTTGATCCATGTCATTCATAACTGGGCTTTAAATGGTATTTACTTTATCTGTAGGCTGTAGTCTCTTGGGAAGGCTTATAACTATAGTTAGACATTTCCAAGTGTCACTTGCGCCATTTTACGCCACAAAAAAAACCATAACGCGAGTAAAAGTTGGGCTTAAAATAACTACGTGAACTAAGTTTGTACGAAACGTCACAAGAAAACATATCGCTCACAAACCAAAAAACAAGGACCGGTGAGTCTGTGAGAGTTGACAGCAATTCATTAAAAAATCAATCTCCATTCATTGATTGCAATTATTTTAGATTTTTCTATTTCCAATTACATGATCGATTGATTGTTGAAGCTCTATTGTAAATAATGTCTATTAGAGAAAGAAAACACTGGTGATTGTTGGTTGTCGCACTTGCATCCCACTCTTATTTGCTAGATGGCAAAAAGTGCCTTACAATTAATAAATATTGTAATTATACTTGGTTGGCAAAATAAAAACTTGAGTTTCTATGAGGTGTCATATGTTATAGTTTATAACCATATCTATTAAAAGTCCTGTACTGTCACAGTTCATGCAGTCAATAATGAATGTAAATTAATTTTCACTAGGAAATGAATGAATAGTCTTATTTGTTGTTTTTGATCATCACAATAATCTTGACATGATAATACAATCCCATCCCATTGTGAATCTACATTGAACAAACATTATATTCTCTCTCTCTCTGTTTAATTCCGTATGTTAAAAACCTGCATTCATTATGCCATCATAACAATTTTCCTTCAACACGACCAATCACATTCTCTGCCTTCTACTCCCTTCCAATGGCTGACCAGCACGTGCAGGTCTGATCCCGCCCCTCGGCTTTGTCCCTCTGGCCAGAGAACTCACTGCTTATTAATTCTTTTCTTTTTTTCATTTAATTGAATTTCTCCCACCGTTAATCCTGCACTGGCCTGTGGGCAGATGATTGGCGTGTAATTACCGGCTGCTGGCATGTGTGCTTTCTCTGGGCTTCTCCTCTCATTCTTTGTGTTGACCTATCTCCTCCTGTCCGCTCTGCACCTCCTCCTCTCCGCCCGTCTGTTTCCTCCCTCCTATCTCCTCCTGTCCGCTCTGCACCTCCTCCTCTCCTCCCGTCTGTTTCCTCCCTCCTATCTCCTCCTGTCCGCTCTGCACCTCCTCCTCTCCGCCCGTCTGTTTCCTCCCTCCTATCTCCTCCTGTCCGCTCTGCACCTCCTCCTCTCCTCCCGTCTGTTTCCTCCCTCCTCCTGTCCGCTCTGCACCTCCTCCTCTCCTCCCGTCTGTTTCCTCCCTCCTATCTCCTCCTGTCCGCTCTGCACCTCCTCCTCTCCTCCCATCTGTTTCCTCCCTCCTATCTCCTCCTGTCCGCTCTGCACCTCCTCCTCTCCTCCCATCTGTTTCCTCCCTCCTATCTCCTCCTGTTCGCTCTGCACCTCCTCCTCTCCGCCCGTCTGTTTCCTCCCTCCTATCTCCTCCTGTTCGCTCTGCACCTCCTCCTCTCCGCCCGTCTGTTTCCTCCCTCCTATCTCCTCCTGTCCGCTCTGCACCTCCTCCTCTCCTCCCATCTGTTTCCTCCCTCCTATCTCCTCCTGTCCGCTCTGCACCTCCTCCTCTCCTCCCGTCTGTTTCCTCCCTCCTATCTCCTCCTGTTCGCTCTGCACCTCCTCCTCTCCGCCCGTCTGTTTCCTCCCTCCTATCTCCTCCTGTCCGCTCTGCACCTCCTCCTCTCCGCCCGCCTGTTTCCTCCCTCCTATCTCCTCCTGTCCGCTCTGCACCTCCTCCTCTCGTCCCGTCTGTTTCCTCCCTCCTATCTCCTCCTCTCGTCCCGTCTGTTTCCTCCCTCCTCCTGTCCGCTCTGCACCTCCTCCTCTCCTCCCGTCTGTTTCCTCCCTCCTATCTCCTCCCCCTGTCCCTCTCACTCCAACTCCCCCTGCTCTCCCCTCTCACTCGATTCACCTATCTGGGGAAATATCTCGCCCCTGGAGGGAATTTAAAGAGTGGGAGTAGTGCGGAGGAAATACAAAAAAAAAATAAAAAATAAAAAAGCAACGCAATTTTCTTTTCAGGATCAAGAGAAAAGGAACCAGGGACGTTTTTTTTTTCCGCCCATTTTGTAATCATTTCTGTGCCGGTCTATCGAGCGTGGCATCAGTCAGTGCCGGGGCCCGAGCTAAGCTTCTCCATTCTTTGAGGACACGTGTTAATAAAACAACCAGCAGATAACAGTAATTACCTCTCAGTGGCTTCTGCTCCTCACGGGGAGGACCCCGCTGTGAGAGAGAGGTCTGCCTCTTCTCCAGCCCGTACGTCCGAAAAGATTAATTCGTTTTTTTTAATTAGAGCACACCCTGAGTGATACACCAAATGTAGCCTCGCTCCTCTCCTCTTCCCCCGCCTCTCTGTCGTCGGCGTATTAGCATAAGTAATTAGAGATTCCTCTTTGCCTGCACGGTCTCGCGCTTTTAAAACGGAACGTGTTGATCTCGTTTTTTGATTCTTCTGTAGTTTTTGAGACCGCCTGTCTCGTACAATTAAGATAACGGCGCGTGGCGAGCGGGTTGACGGCGAGAAGCCTGCAACCCGGCTCTTGAAGCGTTATCTCTGTTTAGTTGCACGCTTCTCCAGAGTTTCTGTGGAGATTTAGGAGGTGAGGAGTGGAGCTCGAGGGCCAGATGAATGTTCGGGAGTTCTCCGGGTTTGTGTCCATTTCATTCATTTCACTTTGGCGCAAATGGAGAGAGAGAAAAGAATGATCTGCACCGACTTAAATTGGGCTTTGTGCAGATGTGCAGGCATCAGTTCGTCGTGTAATTCTAGTAATTGAAGTTTCCCAGTCCAACAACATTATCATCATGTTGTGGTTAGTGCATGTTAGGGATTTGTGCTCCATGAAGTAGTGAAATGCTAATTCAGAATGAGGATCTTTGAGGCTTCTTTGTGCTGACCTCACTCTAAGGAGACATATTGTGTTCATTTTCAGGTTCATACTTGTATTTGGTGTTATTGCTAGCTTTAATGATGACGAGGAAACACATTATTTCTCTCGTACTCGTATTGTCGCAACGCCTGTATTCACGCTCTGTATGAAAAGCTCTGTTTTTAGCACCTGTCTCTTTAAGGGCCCGCCTCCTGACAGTCAGCTCTGATTGGTCAGTGTTTGCGGCCTTCCAACGTGTGGGGTTGAGCAATAGCAAGCTTTTAATTATACAGATACCAGAGAGGATTATGTCTTAAATGATTCTGGGACTTTTTTTCTTTCTGGATTTTTTTATAGATTTCAATGGCAAATCATATTCATATACTGGCCAATTTAATAACAAATGTATTACCAAACCAAATATGAGTCTAATTAAATAAAACTGTTCGCGCCACTAAGTGTCAAAATAGTGCTAGGATTAAATAACAAACCTCTTTTTGACTTTCAAGGTGTCTTGTTTTATAAATGTTATCAGCGGACTTTTCTCACAGAATTCTAACGCACGCCGACCTTATTCCCCTTCGGGTAAGAACTGTTAACGTTGTTCGTGCTGTTAGTCCAGTTAGCTGTCGTCTCTTTACGCTGACAGCCAGAGCTGAGTGGCTCACAGTGGGAATACTAGAGGGTGAATTGCAGAGTGTACAGTTCCAGGTGGTGCAAAGTGAGCCTATGTAGTATGATTTATAATGTGAAGCTTATCTTTTGGCTAAGCATCTCTGCAAACTGCCAGCTAGTTGCTCCGTGAGGCATATGATCCAATTGAGATTATGAGCAATATTCTGAATGTGATGTATACATGTATCCAAAGAATGCTCATAAACCTTGAATATTATCATCATGTCTTCAATGGAAAATGTCTCCACCCGGAATGGAGCCACATTTGTGATATCCAAATGGAATATGCTATTTAAATGACAAGTATTAAAGTTGGAATGTTGTCATATTTGGAATAATAGTGGAATATTAGTGCGCAATGTATTGGTAGTGAATGTCTCCAGTCAGATGACTTTGCACACCGTGAGAAATGAGAGACGAGTAGAGCTCTGAGAGCTGAGAAGGTACAGAATCCATCGCTGTGAACCCCGTTGCTTCACACACTGCCTCACGCTGTCTAGCAACGGGAGGCGGGGTGCTCTCCAACCGAGTGTTGGAAGCTGTGTCTCCATCTCTCATCAACTACGACTTGACGTGGCATGAATTACGCTGCCATGACCAGATCAATGCGTAAGAGGGATGCTCTTTAAAAACCTGCCCGAACAGGCAACGCAGGAAGAAGTCACCTTTTGAATGGCTGTTGCGTCAACATCATTTGCATTCTGTAATTAAGTGTCTCTCTTATACCCCCACCACCCGCACACACACACACACACACACACACACACACACACACACACACACACACACACACACACACAATCACACACACACACACACACACACTGGTAACAGTTTTTTTGCATGACAGAAGAAATGAAAGATTGAGGGTAAAATATATTGATTGAGGTTTCTGATTTAAGATAATTCCAGTTTATTGCAGGTTCAGCTCCACAGTTTATCAGTAGTACAAATTATAGTTTAGGCAGGTTAAACTAAGGCAAACATATTTACATATATATATATTTGATATTGCACTCACTTTCCATTTCACTAGCAAATAAAGTGGATTCCAGAATGTGGAAGCATGTGTTTGTTTAGAACCTTTTTGATCAACTGACTCTCGACCAGTCAGACTCCAAGACTTCAACAATTACTTTAATGAGTACAGTGTTAGTAAAATTGATAGAAATGATTGACAGAACTACATACATAAGATGCAAGTGATAATTAACCAGTATGATCTTTTAATACTTCAAACCGAGTGAGGTTGATATGTTAATTGACCTTCTTCTTCACATCCACCAACGAGATGAGACTCTTAAGGGATCATTGAAACTTACAGGGAGGGTGTGTCTCTGCCAGGAATGTTTTCCTGCCACTTGGTCAAAAGAGCTGTGGGAACTGTTAGGATGTGTTCTCTTTATACCTCACCATTGCCATTTGCTTTATTAGGCTACATGAACATTTTCAATACAGTTGTTACCGTGTCATTTGGCAAACATCCTCTAGATTGATGACACCTAACACCCACACGTTGCTCAATTGATCGTCACTAATTGTATTTGTCAAGACAATCTTGATTAATGTGAGCACAAAAAACGGCACTCAACATGCTGCAGCGCTCACACCGAATGCAAGTTGTGATTTTAATACAAGCTTGCAGAACACATCCCTGCATGGTTTAAGGAAGACTGTGAGCTCCTTTTAAACTGGCTTGTTTCTACCAGACAGTTTCACTGTCACGGCTCTGCTGTTTCCCTGGTGTCCCCTGTCGGTTCTCTCTGTGTGTGTGTGTGTGTGTGTGTGTGTGTGTGTCGTGGGCTTCCATCACCCGGCACCTGGGCTCAACTCCCCACCGGTACGAAATCTACTCATCAAACCCATCCAGTGAAATACCCCGGCTTCCTTCCCACTGGTGCCAGATTGTTTCATCAGCTCAGTGGTCGTTGGACGCTCGGCCGCTCCGAGTCCCAGTGAGCAAAGTTATTTAAAAATGGGAAAGGGGAAGTCCTGATCTACTGGTTCCTGTAGCTTTCTCAAATTCAGTCTGGGGTGTTTCCAGAGATTTGTTGAGAGGAATTGTTTTAAAATACTTTGGGTTGATGTTAATAGGTAGTGACTGAAATACGTCGTTCAATTTTGGTACGCAATTGATTTTAAGGACGAGAGAGGGGGATTCCATCGCTCATGTCATTCAGGAGTTGTTTTCTGAAGGGGAAAAAATGATATGTACAAGATCTGGAAGGTTTTTTGTTTTAATGCCAATTGCACTCCATGTGAAATTACCAGGTTCAAGTTTTTGTGGGAGTAGGTTATAAGAAGAAGAAGAGGTTATGTGAATTTATTTTCTCCCGGTCAAGCTGCTCATTGATGCTAGTCATTTTTTTATTATTAAGAATGTTGTATGATATAATCTCTGGTGAATGCCTTTATGGCTTCACAAATGATGCCTGCAGAGGGTACAGAAGGCGAGTCAGTCTTCTTACAAAGATAAATCTGAGCTCTTAGAGGCTGGAAATTAGTTTCTATCACAGGGATGAGCTGTTTTTTTATTAAAGAGGAGCATGCTGAGAAATAGAGGGGCGTGGTCAGAGATTAGTATTTCACCAATAGCGGGAGATACTGTAGACGAACTGACACATTTTGAGATAAGGAATACATCTAATCTCGACAGTGTATCCTGAGGGAATAAGAAAAGTGTAATCTCTAGTTGGATTAAGAAATCAACAGACATCAACAAACCCAGAGTCCTGAAACATGTCCTGTAAGGACCTAGCTTGTCTATTTGAGTGAGGGGCAGGTGGGCTTGGGTCCAAAATATGATCTAAAACTAGTTGAAGTTCCCCAACCCGTAAGTATAAGGAGACATTGGCTAGTATTACAGTTTGACCTTGAATTTCAGAAAATGAACAAAGAAAACATCCAGCTCTGTCACTGCCTTTACAATCACAAATATGTATTAATTCATTAATAATTACGACAGCAGTGCTTTTATTACTCCCACATGTGACAGAGACATGACCCACCCAACCCCAACATTAGGTGTGTGTGTGTATGCATGTATGTATGTGTATATATGTATATATAAATATAATATATATATATATATATATATATATGTGTGTATATACATTCACCCAATTTAATGTGTTAAAGGCCTTTCCTTTTGAATTTGTAGATGAGTGTGACAATATTCTGACTAAACCTGACTAAATTTCTAAACCTGCATCTATTTAGGAGTGTATACAATTCTTTCTCGATCCAATAT